>NC_059383.1:12971300-13196300 GCF_019703515.2 Myxocyprinus asiaticus
TATGCGTTGCTGATTACGTATATTAAGGATGTTGAAGCGGAGCATGACGGAGAGAAAGAGATGGAGAGAGGAGATTCACCAGCAACCAAGCTTTGTTTTGTTTTCCTTCTTTTTCTTTCTTCGTGTTCTTTCATAATTGTGGTTTTGTTAATTATTCTAGCAATATCTTTGTTTTATGTGTCTTATGATACGTGTTTCCTTAGTGTTATGGACAGTTTTGTTTATTTAATAAATCTTTATGCACTGTATTTTGGTTTCATATGTCCTTCTTTGTGTTATGTTCCCCTTCCTGGTGAATTTAAATAGGGGTTCGTAACATAAAATGGGATCAGTCTGATTCTTAAAAAGGACAAAGATCCAAGCGAGATGTAAAAATATTGTCAAAAATTCTGGCTAACCGATTAAGTAAAGTTATGACATCTCTTATACATATAGATCAGGTGGGGTTTATTCGGGGCCGCAGCTCTTCTGATAACATTAGGTGTTTCATCAGTATCATGTGGTCAGAGGCGAATGATCAGACTCCAGAGTCAATTGGTCTAAATCCGAAGCTTTGGCTCTGACAGTGTGCTGCCCAGTAACGGCCTTCCAGCCGGGTGCCTTCCAGTTGCCCAAACAGGACATTAAGTATTTGGGCATTTTATTCCCAGCAAATTTGTGTGATTTAGTTAGAGTTAATTTTGACCCCTTAATAAAAAGGTTTTTGAGCGATGTGAGCAGGTGGGCTTCATTACATTTATCTATGATTGGGAAGGTTAATGTTATTAAAATGAATTGTATTCCAAAATTCAACTACCTGCTACAGTCTCTCCCTGTAGATGTTCCCCTCTCTTATTTCAAGCAATTTGATAGCATAGCGAAGTCCTTCATTTGGAATGGTATGCATCCTATATTACATTTTAATAAGTTACATAGGCTGATCGACAAAGGTGGGCTAGGCCTACCCAAGATTTTGTTTTATTATTATGCATTCGGCCTCAGATATTTGGCTCCTGAAAGAACCTCTCCCTGGTTTTGTATTGAACGGGAAGTTCTTGCCCCAATTTCACCATTGCAAAGCCTTTCTATCAAACTAATCGGAGAAGTGAAGTTACACCCCGTTATCTTGCATTTGCACTCGGTATGGACAAAAGTGTCTAGAATGTTTAATTTGGGCATTTATTTAAATGTTACCTCAAGCATATGTCTGAACATATGTCTTACAATGCCGCGGGTCAGGCCACTTCCACCCTGCATGCCATGGCCATCCTGCAGGTCCACCAGGCCAAGGTGCTCAAAGATCTGCACGAGGGTAGGACCGACCCAGGGCTTATGCAGGAACTGCATACCGCGACCGACCTCGCTCTACGGGCAACGAAAGTCACGGTATGCGCCCTGGGCCGGACGATGTCCACCTCGGTGGTCCAACAGCGGCACCTGTGTCTCAACCTTGCGGAGATGCGTGACGCCGAGAAGGTCTGCTTTCTTGCTGCGCCCATCTCCCAAGGGGGGCTCTTTGGTGACACTGTCGAAGACTTCGCCCATCAGTTCTCAATGGTGAATAAGCAGACAGAGGCCATCAAACATATATCCTGCCGCAGCGCAACTCGGCCGCCTATAGGCCTCCGAAGTTCTGCGCCCCGTCTGCCTCTCGCCAGGGCTGTCACTGTACTGCAGTGTCTGCCCCAGCTCCGTACACCGGCCTCTGAGAAGAAGATCCGCCCACAGGAAGCCCCGGCACCCAGGGGCTGGAGAGACAGCTGTCTCCCTCTACCCTGAAGGTGTATGTGGCTGCTATAGCAGTATCTCACGATACACTGGATGGGAGAACTTCTCGGCAGCACGACCTGATCACCAGGTTCCTCAAAGGCATGAGGAGATTGAATCCCCCTAGACCATGCCTGATTCCCTCTTGGGATCTCTCTGTGGTCCTACCTGCCTTACAGAGAGCCCCCTTTGAGCCCCTGGTGCAGGCCAAGCTCAGCACTTTGTCGCTGAAGACAGCCCTCCTGGTGGCACTCACTTCTATCAAGAGGGTTGGGTACCTGCACGCGCTCTCTGTCACCAGTGAATGCCTGGAGTTCGGACCGGCACACTCTCACGTGATCTTGAGACCCCGGCCTGGTTATGTGCCCAAAGTTCCCACCACTCCCTTCCGGGATCAGGTGCTGAACCTGCAAGCACTCCCTTCAGAGGAGGAAGACCCGGCCTTGTCGTTGCTGTGTCCAGTTTGTGCCCTGCACATCTATCTGGACCGCACGCAGAGCATTAGATGCTCGTAGCAGCTCTTTGTCTGCTTTGGAGGGCAGCAGAAGGGGAAAGCTGTCTCCAAACAGAGGTTGTCCCATTGTATTGTGGATGCCATCTTCCATGCCCTTTGGGAGTCCAGGCGCACTCCACCAGAGGTGTTGTGTCCTCCTGGGCACTGGCGTGGGGCGCCTCTCTAGCAGATATATGCAGAACAGCAGGTTGGGCTACACCCAATACCTTTGCCAGGTTCTACAACCTGCGCATAGAACCGGTTTCGACCTGAGTGTTACGGGGTAACAACAGGTAGGCCGGGCAGCCAGTCGGGTGTTTCGCTTGCATTGCGCCTTTCCCCTTTTAAGGTGATAATGTGTGCTATCTTGTCCTCAACAGTTCCCCTCAACTGGTGAACACTGGATGCCTCTTTAATTCTTTAAGCACTATTCGGTGGTGAACTCGGCATAGGAGTAACGCAGCCAGGCCCAGTACTCATGGTATGCCCCTTTTCAGGTGAGCCCGTGTACTTGGGCTCAGTGCTCCATACATGGATATTACCCCCTCGGTAATCCCGTATGATGCTGTGTACCCTCTCCGTAGATAGGGTCCTCCCCAGTGGCATCATTCCATATGTGAACTTCCCCTTCGGTAAGTCCTTGTGACGTATTCTCCACATGTTAACCTCCCTCTGGTAGGATTTGGTCTCCATAGTGCTCTCCCTCCTGGAGAGGGAAGAGCACTTTCCCAGCATTATTCTAGCAGGTGCTCGGCAGGAAATTGCTTAATACAAAAATCAGGAAGGGCCACCGCCTGTAGCTTCCTCGGGTAAGTGCCTCCTCCCACCCTTATCGGGACCAGGGCGACGCCTTACCTAACTCGCTGGAAGGTCACGACGTGGTCGAGCACTCGCTGCAAGGCACACAGCAGCCTGCCCGTGTCTGCTTCTCCGTACCTCGCGACACGGTTCAGCACCTGTGGCGTTTCGTATAGGAACCCCTAGTGTCACTACATCGACACTACGTCGAGTGAGTGACAGACAGGGAACATCTTGGTTACTGGTGTAACCTCTGTTCCCTGATGGAGGGAACGAGACGTTGTGTCCCTCCTGCCACGGCGTTGAACTGACCGCTGACATGGCCAGGACTCTCTCTCGTCTCCTCAGCACAACTCTGAATGAGTGGTGCGAGCCATCTCCTTTTATACCCTTATGTCCGGGGCGGAGAGTGGCATGCAAATTCGCCAATTTTCATTGGCCTTTTCTGAATAAAGCAAAGGTTATTGGGGCTCTCAAGAGCGAACCCCTAGTGTCACTACATCGACACAATGCCTCGTTCCCTCCATCAGGGAACAGAGGTTACACCAGTAACCAAGATGTTTCTAAAACAAGATAAATCTAATTGATCTTGTTTTTTTGGTTTTTATCCCCTTTTCTCCCAATTTGGAATGCCCAATTCCCACTACTTAGTAGGTCCTTGTGGTGGTGTGGTTGATCACCTCAGTCTGGGTGGTGAAGGACAAGATTGAGTGACCTAGCTGGACTCACTCAGCACACCCTGGATTCAAACTCACGACTCCAGGGGTGGTGTTCAGCATCAATACTCGCTGAGCTACCCAGACTCCCTTTAATTGATCATGTTTTAAGGATTTTAGATATTTTTACAGGAAAACAATACAAAAATGATTACCAAGAATAAGATTTTTGCTCTAATATCAAAGCTCTTACTTGCAAAAAAGAAATTATGATACAATGTGAATTTTCTTGATAAAAAAATATGATTGTACCTGGTAACATGTGCATGTAGAATGGCTAGAAATAGCATTTTAGCTTAGTGTAAAGCTGACAATTTACACAAGTTTTATTTCTATTTCTTCTGCTCCAAACTTACTTCAAACTTATTTCTCTGTCTGCTCGTATGCATGTAACACATCATAAGAAAGTGTTTCACCACTGTTCAAATACACTTTTGATCGCATCATTTATATGTATAAATACATGATAAATATGTTTTCCTTCTGAAAGGACTAAATATTAAATGAAACAGATGACAATAAAATGCAAAGTAATCTCTTCAGTAATCAAAATACTTTTTGACTGTAACTGTATTCTAATTACCAATGATTTAAATTGTAACTGTAGTGGAATACAGTTACTTATATTTTGTATTTTAAATACGTAATCCCGTTACATGTATTCAGTTACTCTCCAACCCTGTATATCAGTGACTTAGTTTCATTCATGAAAGGGTGGCTTTCTATGGGGCAGGCTCTCTCAGGAGGGGTTCTCTGTCGAGATGTCACATTTTGTTTTCTTTTGGTCCGTTTTATTCATGTACTGCTTAACAATGTAGTTCCAGAGGATATTTTGTAACATTTTATTTTTGTTGAACTCTAGACTTCTGTTTGTTATTATCTGTATTTATTGTTGTTAATCAATAAAATCACTTGCATTTACTAATTTAGTTGGTGTGACCGCTCTTTCATGTTGCGGCCGGAACGAGCTGGTCATAACAGTCACCCTCGTGATAAAATTCCTTGCTTCTCAATAAATGATCTCCTAGAAAACAGATTTAAATGTAGCGACCCTATCGTTTCAGGTTTGCCCATTTTAAAAGTTCCAACTGCTAACTGCTGCTTAAAGCGTTGTTACTTTATGATACACAACGTACCTAATGTAACTGTTATGGTAACTACGTACATCAGTACATCGTTCTTCTGCTTGAGAGAGCAATTCGGCTGCAAATTTTCTAGAGCATGAAATCACCCACACGCCAACCAACCAATGGGAACCGGAAAAATTATGACGAATTATTGCAATAGAGCCTAGGCACCAAAGCTATTGTGGATCTACTCGCCTGAATCCCTCTGTAACTGGAACAGATTGGAGAAAACTAGCATCATTTGGCAATGGAATATTTTGAGAACAGCGACACACATATTTCCAACATTTTTATTATGTAAATAAGCTTTATGTTTCACTTCAAATGACAAGGAAATTTATATTAATGTTAATATTAATAAGCAAATCCCTGCACTCACTCTCTGGAATGGCTTGGGTATGCAGAACATTCGCAAATTACATGGACCGCACACTGTTGGTACACACCACAAACTCACACACACAACAGTGAGGACCTCTTACACAACTTACACAGATGGGACTTCTAAGAAAAATCAAGTACTGTGTAGCCTTTTGCGATAATCTGTCATTGTGTGAGGCGATCAGCTGATTTAGCGACTGCTATCAGGTCCTTGAATAACGTATAATGTGCGAGGAAGAGCAGCAGTAAGGCTGCCCCCAACCAAAGATTGTTCTAGTCGACTAGTAGTCATTAGTTTAAGCCATTAGTCGACTAGTTGTCGCACGTTTATGATATTAATTTCATTACTTATATATATATATTGGGGGGCTTCAGAAAATGGTTTGAGTTCTAGGGCTGAGAAACAATGTTATAAGTAACATTGCTAACACAGTTCTACATTACAGAGAAATACTAAACCATAGTAATGAGACTTTAAAATATACATTTTACAAGCACACGCAGGAAGCGAGCCGCAGCAACACCGGCAAAAGTGGTAATGATTCTGAATGTGTCGGAAAAACCAGCAAGGAGACTGTCTGAACATTTTGTTAATTTATAGAGAGAAATGTACATTAGGGTTGTGCCGACAGATCTCCGGGATTGATTATGGTCTGAGTGCTCGTCAATAACTGATGCCTTTGACGATGTCAAGACGATATTTGGCTCGTTTTCCCATTAATGTATTAAATAATAATAATTATTATTATTATTATGCTATTATTATTATCAAATTAATATTACAAATAAATTTGCCCGTAGATACACAGACACGCGCTTGAAGAAACACACTTTATTATATTAAGAACAGATGACAGAAAAGGCGTGCAGTCTCGTGGAACACGCGTATGTAAAAGGTACTCACTCTTTCTTCGTTTCTGTCTTCAGAATTGTTTTTCTTTTTTTTTTTTTTTTTTGCAAGAACAGTATCGTCAATGAGTGCTTCAAATGACCTCAGACATCTATGCTCAGGAGGTGTTTTGAGTTCGGTTTGCTTTATTTCCACAGAACAGTTCATTGTGAACGCAGCTCTGCAGCTTATACATCTGTGATTAAAACATAAAATAATACAAAAACACGTTCACCTCAAACCATGATTTATATTTCAGTGATTATTATCATCATTTTAATTATTATTTTTACATTTATAATTGTTGTTATGCTTCATTTGTGTAAGTAATTTTCTGCCTGCATGTTTAGACGGATACTTGCCTGACGGTAATTGAAAAGGTGGTTACTAATTAAATTTTCAATGCAAAGTCACTAAAGCAAAAATATTCACCGATCCCTCAGCCCAGGGGTTGCCAATGTATTTGGATATTGCGATATATACTGTATATATACAGTGGCGATTTCTCACGGCCAGCAAAGCCTTCTCTGCTGGCGTAACATGCCTAATAATTAAATATTTTTTCATCCTTTCATTCTCATTGACCTTTTTGCCTATGTATTTTCAATTGTTTTCCACTCCTAATTAATTTACAAACGAATAGCAAAAAACAAAAACATTTATCCAATCAGAATTTATTCCTCGATGCTTACAAGCAAAGTGTAACAACTGTTTTACAAATGGCATGCCCAAAGTCATGTTCCTTAGCCGAAGCAGCATGTGAGTCTGAGCTCCACCCCATCAGGCCTTCAGAATTTCTGCAGAATCCCTCAACTGTGCAGTTAATAGGCATCAAAAATCAGACTGTCAAATTCATCAGCCAATAAGATTGATTTATTTGTTCTTGTGGGTGTGGTCTTTAGCATATATCCCAGTCCAGGTCTTCTAGCTGGCCTTGAGTGATGCAATCACGCTTTAAGTGATGTACGTAATTTGAAAGCGAAGAGCACGAGATCTTGCTGATGAGTCGACTGTCATCACTGCTGGTATTGCCGTTGAGAAAGAGATCCTTATGGATTTAAAAACCTGAGATGTTCTGCATGATCATGCGATTGATTAATTAAACAGGAAAGGAGAACTGATTTTCACTTCAAGCAAATTGGTAAGTGCTTTTTGCATTGTTATAGCAACATCAGGATTTGTAAGTGTAAATTAGGCTGCTTGAGCATTCAGTGTCAGATCTAGTTTTGAAAAGTAACCGTGTACCCTGACGAAACAAAATTTATTGCAAGCATAATTTAAATCGCAAATATTATTAGAGAGCTTTTTCTTGGTATTAGACCTCCTTGGTTCTGGATTTCATGCATGGACCTGTTTTTAAAATTTCAATTGGTATTATTAGTTGTTATAATTATTATTATATATATATATATATATACAGTTGAAGTCAGAAGTTTACATACACTTAGGCTGAAGTCATTAAAACAAATTTTTTAACCACTCCACAGATTTAATATTAGCAAACTATAGTTTTGGCAATTCGTATAGGATATCTACTTTGTGCAAGACACAAGTAATATTTCCAACAATTGTTTACAGACAGATTGTTTCACTTTTAATTGACTATATCACAATTCCAGTGGGTCAGAAGTTTACATACACCAAGTTTAGTGTAAATTAAGCAGCTTGGAAAATTCCAGAAGATCATGTCAAGCCTTTAGAAAATTTGCCAATTAGCTTCTGATAGGAGGTGTACTGAATTGGAGGTGTACCTGTGGATGTATTTTAAGGCCTACCTCCAAACTCAGTGCCTCTTTGCTTGACATCATGGGAAAATCAACAGAAATCAGCCAAGACCTCAGAAATTTTTTTTTGGACCTCCACAAGTCTGGTTTATCCTTGGGAGCAATTTCCAAATGCCTGAAGGTACCATGTTCATCTGTACAAACAATAGTACGCAAGTATAAACACCATGGGACCACGCAGCCATCATACCGCTCAGGAAGGAGATGCATCTCCTAGAGATGAGCGTAGTTTCGTGCGAAAAGTGCAAATCAATCCCTGAACAACATCAAAGGACCTTGTGAAGACGCTGGAGGAAACAGGTAGACAAGTATCTATATCCACAGTAAAACAAATCCCATATCGGCATAACCTGAAAGGCTGCTCAGCAAGGAAGAAGCCACTGCTCCAAAACTGCCATAAAAATGCCACACTACAGTTTGCAAGTGCACATGGGGACAAAGATCCTACTTTTTGGAGAAATGTCCTCTGGTCTAATGAAACAAAAATTTAACTGTTTGGCCATAATGGCCATCGTTATGTTTGGAGGAAAAAGGGTGAGGCTTGTAAGCTGAAGAACACCATCCCAACCGTGAAGCATGGGGTGGTAGCATCATGTTTTTAGGGGTGCTTTGCTGCAGGAGGGACTGGTGCACTTCACAATGTAGGGCTTTACTGGTTGTTTAGATCAGTGTTACTATCAGAAATAATTAATAATTATTTCTGTAGTTATTAATCAATATTTAAATTAAATAATTGGATCTAACTCATTAAAACCTCATATGGGACTCCAGTAAATGTAGTGTGCTACGTTTAGGAGCAAGTTTGGTTATTAGCAATAATTAATAATTATCAAAGATAATTATTAATTATTAAAATCAATAGAACATTGATGAGAATCAATGTTAGCTTTTTTAAATCCTTTAAATCAACAGTTATCAAAGATAATCGTTAATTGTTAACGTCGATGAAACATTAATTAAAATTAACACTAGCTTATTGATCATTCAAATTCAATCAAAGATAATTATCAATTATCAAAAATCAATAGAGTATTAATAAGGATTAACATTGACGGGGCACCACCCTGAAATCAGGGACTAATAACCGAATATTAAAACAGTCTCAATATTAGATTGTTTTCTTAGGAAAATCGACATCCGAAGAATATCGATTTTCGGGAAAAAAATCAATGAATGAAGGTTTGAATCCGAGCACTGACATCCCGTCAGCATGACACAGGCGTATGCAAAACAAACCAAAACACTTCTCTTTGTAATATAAACAAAGTTTATTTATGCAGTAATATCAATTAATAATTAATACAGTGCAGTCAATAAACTTCCGACTTACAACTACAAACTAAACAGTGATATGATTAGATATGGAAATAAAAATAATTCTATAACACAAGGTGTGTGTGTGTGTGACAATGTGTGTGTGTGTGTCAGTGTGGTTAGTGAGAGAGAGAGAGAGAGAGAGATGATTAAATGACAGCCCGAAAGCTGATTTCGCGATAGCTGGAGATAAAGCAGCCGTGTTCATCACTCAGAGACGCAGTTTTACGAGCCGGGCTCGTAAAAGTCCCTTGTTATTTGACTCTTTAATGGATGAACTCTGTTGCTGTCTCACCCGCGATGGCGAAAATGCACAACAGTCCAATTTGGTTGGACCACAATACAGCAAAACAAATTCGTGATAATTAATACCCTGAGTATTAATAATTAGCGGACATGGCGGTCCGTAAACTGTACAAGCAAAAACCTTGAAACACAAGAATAACACACTATAATATTCTATCTCTGCCCAAACGTAAACCTCTTACTTGAATCGCATGAGGACACAGGTAGAATGTGTTTTCCTCTGTCCTTTAACTTTGACCCGGTTCCTTGAGGCTCGGGTGATGACGGGGGCCGTTTCCTCGCGCTGTCGGCGGGCGGTACGGCTGTTGATTCTCGGCGGGCTGGCGGAGAACTCAGAAATGTCGACTTGATTGAAGATGGAAGAAATCTTTAATCTCTTCACTTCTGTAGGCCAACGGATGAAGATGCGAATTGCTCGGCGGTCTCCTTCGGATCCGTTAGAGTGTTCGGTTGAACACAGAGTAATCTCAACTCGTCCTGCGAGATGGAGATTGTATGGCTACAGTTTCAAGTCGGACATTACTTCCTTAAGCCACGAGGTTGCACCGGAGAGCAGCAAAAAGCTACGTCCGTATTCGGTGAACAAAGTCACTGGAAGCAACTCTGGAAGCATTTCAGAATTATTTGAAGTCCTGATGATGTCATGTTTGAGGGACGTTCTGTGGTGTGCCTCATCCAATAGGAGTTGAGAGCTCGATCCTTTAGAGGGCAAGGCTTCATGGATCTGTAGTCTGTTTTGGACTCCCTTTGTTTGATTTTGGCATGATTTTTATCAGTAAAATTTACGACTTAGTAGGTGGGGGCTTGAGTTATGTTTTTATGACTGTTAGGCCTGCCTTTGTCTTCTATCTGAACACATGAGGCCCAACAACAAAATAGATGGCATCATGAGGAAGGAAAATGATGTGAATATATTGAAGCAATATCTCAAGACATCAGCCAGGAAGTTAAAGCTCAGTCGCAAATGGGTCTTCCAAATGGACAATGGCCCCAAGCATACCTCCAAAGTTGTGGCAAAATGGCTTAAGGACAACAAAGTCAACGTATTGGAGTGGCCATCACAAACCTTGACCTCAATCCGACAGAAAATTTGTGGGCAGAACTGAAAAAGCGTGTGCAAGCAAAGAGGCCTACAAACCTGACTTAGTTACACTAGTTCTGTCTGGAGGGGCCAAAATTCCAGCAACTTATTGTGAGAAGCTTGTGGAAGGCTACCCAAAATATTTGACCTAAGTTAAACAATATAAAGGCAATGCTACCAAATACTAACAAAGTGTATGTAAACTTCTGATGAATGTGATGAAAGAAATAAAAGCTGAAATAAATAATTTTCTCTACTATTATTCTGACATTTCTCATTCTTAAAATAAAGTAGTGATCCTAAGTGACCTAAGACAGGGAATGTTTTATATGATTAAATGTCAGGAATTGAATTGAAGTTTAATGTAAAGTTTAATGTTAAGTTTAAATGTATTTGGCTTAGGTGTATGTAAACTTCTGACTTCAACTGTACATATATATATATATATATATATATATATATATATATATATATATATATATATATACAGTATATATATATATATATACAGTATATATATATATATATATATATATATATATATATATATATATATATATATATATATATATATAGTATATCATGAAGGTGGGAACAAAACAAATTTATTCACACACATGTATTTTCCCGGTCAACTAAATGCCCGACCGGTAGAGAATGCACAGATGAAGTAGGTTCTTTGCCACAGAGATCTTGCCCTTCACAGCTGTTGTAAAGCCATCTTTCAAAAAGATGAACAACACACATTTTAATTGCACTTAATTTTTTTCCGGTTAAATTTGAATTTTTAGCTAAAAAAATATATATATAATTAAGTTCAAGTTTTTAAATCAAGGTGTCTTGCTTTATTGTGTAGGCTTAACCCTTAAGATGCTGGATAAAGTATGACACATTACACTTAATTATTAAAATAAAATAAATCCGCACACACCATTACAACTCTCCCATTTATTCTGCAACATTTCAATCACATGGATCTTTATCAGGCACCCAATAACATCCAAATATTCTCTTAAATACCTTTAGGACAACTAATTAGGCTATCACGTTCGCCTGGTGGTAAAGTATTGTTATAGGAATAATTTAATAAGAAGAGGAAATTAGCTACAATTCATTTTAACAAATGTTAAACAAGCAATGAAGGGTGCATTCTATCACATACATCTAATATACTGTAGAAGTTTTTTGTTAAAAATTAGAAGGTTTTTTTGTCCATATAGCTTGAATACACCAAGAGTTAAACATTCAAACTGGCAAAATATACTTTTAGATGCACTGTAGGTACAAAGGTAAACATTCCCTGAAATTACATTAAATCAATTACAATGAATAAAAAAAACAGTGATCTAGTTTTGTAGCATACAGTATTATTATACAGTTTAGTGTTGTTGTTGTTGTTGTTGTTTTGAAAACTGAACTTGGTAAGGACATAAAAAATATATTTAAATTGCTTTTGAAGTGCATACTGCTCATTCCTTAGTGACCTTCCAATAATGTCATATATTTTTCACATCCAGGTGACTACTTAAACTAATAGTCTGTCTCTAATACAATGTCATCACTGTGAATTCCTAATGAATGAATAAATTCCTAATTAATCAATACACGTCAACCTTCTGAACAAATTACTTGTTATGGCTTTTCTCAAGCAGAGGAGACACCCTGCCCTTTTTGTCCCACTAACATCCTGTAGCAGGATGTGTTGTGGCATCTGTCGCTATTTGTCTTGCAAGGCATTGCGGTGCAGGTGGAGAGCAAGATTAAAGAGTCAGATGTTACACGCTCACATCACATGATCGAGAAAGCCACGACAAGGTTATGAATTCCCAACTCAGATACGAGAATGCCACTTCCAAACTGGGGAGAAAAGGGGAGAAAATAAAAAAATAAAAAATAAAAATAAATAAATAAAATGCACACACCATGTGGAGTATTATACACATAGGACAATATTATGCTGCTTTATTCAGCTATTACTGACTTTGTATACTAGACTGTATGTACTACTTAGTATGCTAAATTAGGATTATTATTTCCCAATCATAGTGTGTTAAAAAAAAAGAAAAAAAAAAAAAAAGAAAGAAAAGGATGTCGAAATGGACAAATGGCATTCTATTTCTGGTGATCAGTAAGTCTTGTATACACAGATATAGGTTACAGTATCTGTGAATACTTTTTGAGCTATAATAGTCCCCAATTCTAAATTTTATGAAGTTCAACTCAAGTTTGGGGTTTTAATTTATTGTCTTTGTGGGTAATTAGTGCATAAAAAAAAACTATACACACATCTAACCTTGTATAACTGAGCTTGTTTTCTCTAAACATTCTGTACTTTACAAGTTTCAAATGTACACAGTCATTCACAGACTTTCATTGCTGGAACTAAATATGATACATTGAGTCTATTGTCCTTAAATTACAGCATATAAATGTTAATAATTAAGCATAATAATAGCTATTTGCATTTTATATCTGTTTATTTTTTCTCTGAAATTCCATACTACATGTTTAGTCCTTGCAACTTGTACACTCTCAGAAAAAGGTACTGTTTAAGGTACAAGGGCTGCCACTGGGGTGGACCCTTGTTTTTTTTTTTTTTACCTCTAGCTAAAATGTACAACTCATTTTGGGTACATACAGTAACTGTACCCTAAGGACCCATTTTGTACCTTTAAAGGTATAAAAAAAAATATGTATTGTTCCTCTAGCAATGTTTTACATTTTTTTTATTATTATTATTATTTTTATATTTATATACTCCTTAAGGGTACAAATATGAACACAAAACAAGGGTACCACCCCAATGATGGCCTTATGCCTTTAACTGTACCTTTTTTCTGAAAGTGTAGAAAATAATCTATAAACACTTCCTGGTATTGTTAACCACTGCACAACATAAATCCAACTATCCCGAGAGTTACATTCTGTGGGTTTGATTTAGGTTGTAATAGGCATGTCATAGAGCAAGGTAAACAAGCTATATATTCTAGAAAGAAATAGTGATTAAGCTATGAGAAGTTGTTGTGCTCATGGTATGCAACACAGAATACAGATAACTGGAATTTGCATGTTTATCCAGATGTTGGGGAAAGATTATCTGATTTATAGACAATGGAGCTGTCAGCACGAGCCGTTCGAATAGTGATCAGACATCTCTTTGCACAGCAGCGCAATGTGCATCATGTCGCATTCAGCTGCAGTGTGAAATTTTGTCTGATTACTATGAAAAGAAGAGGTTAAAGGGGTCATGACATGAGGAATAAAATTTTCCTTGAGATTTTGACATGTAAGAGTTCATTGTACTATAACAACATTCTGTAATTTTTAGAACTCAATGCTTCCTCTCCAGTCAAAAAATAGCATTTATTGTTTCCACCCTGCAAAAACCACTCTCTCTCTCTGCCTTAGTCGGTCCTGCTGCGTTTTCTATTTTGATTGCCAGTCTTCGCTGTAGTGCTTGGATTGTGGTTACCATACTTTTGGTCACTTCCCTCACCTTGACGCTTCACATGAGTATTCCTCATCGGTTACCTCTCTGCACTGGATCTGCTCTCGCTCGCCTTGATGCTTCATCTGAGTATTCCTCATCGGATACCTCTCTGCACTGGATCTGCTTTTCACACTACCACGACACACACAGACCTACGAACACACTATCCTCCAGAGGATTCTTTGCAGATCTGCGCTCCACACTACCACAACGCACAAGCCTACGAACACACTCTCCATCTCCATGCTGCAGTCATTGCCGGGTTCCGCTTACGCTTCGCCAGCCCTGTTGTGTTTAATTATCAATAAAATCTGTTCCTTGGATCTCTTGACTCATCCTTCTGACAGAACAATCTAGCCAGGATGGATCCAGCAGAGGACGCTGACCTTCGATCTGCGCTTGCTCAGCAGGGAGGTTTCTTCGCCAGCAGGACCAGATTTCTGCCTCCAATTGCTCCATTGAGATGATGGCATCCTAGCTTGCGGAGCTCACATCACTGGTCCAACAACTTCTCCTGCCTCCTGATACTGGTCCCACTGCGGACGTTCCAGCACCTGTGGTTCCCCCCAGCATCGGACAATCTGAAACCCATCTCAACCCTCCTGCTCCATTCTCAGGAGAAACTGTGTCATGCCGCACATTCCTCTCTCAGTGCTCACTGTTTTTATCACTGCAGCCCTCCGCATTTCCCTCGGAGAAAGCTAAGGTGGCTTTTGTCATAACGCTCCTGTCCGGGAGGGCCAGCGAGTGGGGAACTGCTGTGTGGGTTAATTCCAGAAATTCTCAGCAGAGCTCAAAGTTTTCGATCGTTCGGCCCAAGGCCATGAAGCAGTGAGGGTTCTAGCTAAGGTTATTATAGTTTTGCATTTTCAAATCGGTTTTTATTTTCTATAGTTTTCAGATTTGCTATAAATTTCAGTTTTAGTTAGTTTCATTAATGATTTTGTTAGTTTTAGTTTAGTTTTTATTTTGTAAATGCATTTCTATTTCATTTTTATATATTTTAGTTTTAGTAATTATAGTTTTGAGAGTTAACAGAAGACTTCCAGAGTGTAGACCAAAGCAAGACATTTGAATTTAAGCTTGGCAAACTTACACAATACACTTAAAGCAAAATAAAACAGTTGAATATTTGCACAGTTTACTTAGACTCAGCATACTGTACATAGTAACAACATAATGGTTTGAGATGCAACAAAGTCACAAAGAACCAAACAAAAGCAAAACAAAGGTATAAAAGTTAAATGCATATGTAACAGGTAAAGTATGGGCAAGGAGGAGGCGGGAACCAGCTGAACAGTAAACAAAGTTTAATAATAAACCCAACATAATACAAACAAACACAGACACACATGCAACGCGGTCGTGTGTCTCTCTCTCTCTCTCTCTCTCTCAAACTGGCGCCTCCGGCTCTCCTTTATCCTGCTTTCCTGCTGATCAGCTGATTCAGCACCGGCCGTGCATCATCACGGCCTGGCCATGCCCTCCTCCTTGTCGCAGTATGAAAGTTCAAATTAACTCTAATTCATGTTAAACATGAAATCTTGTTAAATTGTTGAAACTCACTGTATCGACGGGGGGCCGCACCGTCACTTTGTTTATATATGTTTACATTTACTGCATACGACATGATATGTGTCTTGTATAATATTGAAATCCATGGTTGTCTGTTAAATACAGTCCCTCCAGGATTTTGCAGTAGCTTGAAATTTTGTATAATTTCCACAAATTTTCAGAAAAAAATTTAAATCTGAGGGAATCCCATCGCTTTCCTTCATGTTTGAAGGCAGCAAAACAAATGCTTGGAAGCTTGAAGCAGTCATAACATATCCAAATGCACAGCTGCCGTTGTATCATCTCCATAATAACACTGTAAGCGTCTCCCTCATCTCCTTCACGTTGTACGTTCACTATCAAAATCCTTGTCTAAACTTTGGCGGACCCACAGACAGCACACATACATCACAGCTAGCGTTTAATCTTTACCCTGAGTTCTGTGAATGAGACCCAAAAACTGGGATTATCCTTAGAATCCCTCACATTCACTTGTTAAAAGTAGACATGCAATATATCTGCTAACTAAAAAAACAAATGAGGATTTAATAATTATGCCTGTTGCAATTATTACATTGTCTGATTTATGGCCATATAAAACAAGTACAATTAGAGTTCATATATTTGAGAATTTATGTACGAATTAAAAAAAGTGTTTAAAAATTGTTTACATATATGAAAATGCAGTTTGTAATTTTTAAATATATGTTGCATATATTTATGTATGTGATCAGTAAAATATTTTCAGCAAAGTGTTCAGCATAAACTGCTATTTTTGGATTCGTAGCCTACTGTATTAAGCAATTCAAATTCTAATCACATTCTTCTACACACCTAATGGGGAGTTTTCTTGCATCATGAGGCAGAAAATGTTAATTAAAAATTAATTAAGGGTCTTCCAATATACTTGTGTGTGTGTTTTTGCCTGCTAACAGCATTTTAAGTTATTGTGCACTAAAATATTAACATGTAATTGCATTTACAATGTAATTAACAGTTACATAGGTGTATAACAATGATTTGTGAGTTTTCACAACAAAACAACCTCCAAAAAAGGCAGCAAATTGCATCACAAAACTTTAGAAAAGTCGCAACAAATTCAGTCATTTTGGGTAGCAAAAAAAAAGGAAAAGGTGCCGCGAAATCCTGGTGGGACAGAACATAGTATGTTATCCATTCAACCAGGAAGCCAGAGACAGTAATAGCCATAATAGAAGCTCTTATAACAACTCGATGATGACTGAAAGTAAGATATTTGCATTAGATTGTGTGTTAATATTGTATTTGTATAAATTGTATAATGCAAACGCTAGCGCCTTTGCCATAGTATTGCACCTGTTACCCCTGGCCAGTATGCCAGCCTTCGCCACAGTAGGACCTGAAAATATTTATAGAAGATCGTGAAAAATGTTTTTTTATACTTGTTTTTAAATAAAGACTTCCTACCAGCCATAATTCATGTCCGAGTCGTCTTCATATGTCTTTTCGTATCAGCTAACCTCATGTGCATTACATGCCACAACGCCACCTGCAGGCATTGACCTAAACAGCCCAATAGTGTATGGCTCAGCGGCTCTGAAGATGAACACATCTCAAACACACACACACAGGTTAGACTTTTCCGCCATGTGATGAGAGCTCATTGATTACGAAAACGATCATTTATTTTTGATAATATTTATTTTATTTCAGTTCATTTTTTAATAACTGCTGTTTAGTTTATTTTTTCATTTTTAAATATTAATTTTATTTCAGTTTACGAAAATGTTTCATCAATAGTTTTTGTCTTCATTTCAGTTTTAGTTTATGAAAATAACCTTGGTTCTAGCCAGTTTGTTCCAGGATAACCGGTCAGTCATGGACTATGCCATCGAGTTCCGCATCCTCGCTGCATCCTGTGAGTGAAATGTTCGAGCGCAGTGGGATCAGTTCCTGCATGGGTTATCTGATACCATCCAGGATGAAATCCACGCCTTGGACTTGCCTCACCGTTTTGATAACCTGGTGGATCTGGCCATTAGAGTGGACCAGCGTCTCACGCTTCGACGCAGCCGAAATCGTTCTCCACATCCCAAGCCGACTGACCATCACCACCACCCCATTCCTGCTGCCAGGTCATCGGAACTGCAGTCCGAGATGGAACCCATGCAGATCGGGAGGACATGGCTGTTACCAGAAGAGAAACAGCAGCGCATCACCAAGGGACTCTGGCTCTACTGTGCTGGCAGCAGTCATGTCTCTACAAACTGGCCAGTAAAAGCCAAACGCTCGTCGGTAGCAAGGGGGTTACTGGCGAGCGCAACCCCACTGAGCAAAATCCCCGCACTACAGACACTTATCCTGGCCCGACTGCAGTACAAACTGACCAGCCATTCTGTTTCTGCCTTGGTGGTCACTTAGACCCTGTATAAATTATCGGGGGCTGAATGACATCACGGTGAAGCATCGTTATCCTTTGCCGTTGATGTCTTCAGCTTTCGAACTCTTGCAGGGAGTGTCCGTCTTTACGAAGTTGGACCTACACAATGATTATCACCTTATTCAGATCAGGCAAGGGAATGAGTGGAAGACGGCCTTTAACACCCATGGGGGCACTTTGAATATTCGATCATGCCTTTCGGATTGGTCTTCCAGGGGCTCATGAATGGCATGCTTCGGGACATGGTCGACCGATTTGTGTTTGTTAGATGATATTCTGATCTTCTCCCAGAATATCAAGGACCATGTCCAGCACATCAGGCAGGTGCTTCAGCTAGAGAACCGGCTGTTCATTAAGGTGGAGAAGTGTGCTTTTTATGCGCAATCGGTTCTGTTCCTGGGGTTCATCGTCTCGTCCGAGGTAGTGCGCATGGATCCGGTTAAAGTCAGAGCGGTTTCCAATTGGCTAACCCCAGATTCCTGCAAATCCCTGCAAAGGTCTCTGGGGTTTTCCCATTTTTATCGCCGTTTCAAAAATACAACCAGCTCGCAGCGCCTGAGTTTTGCTGGTCCCTGCAGGCTGAAGCTGCTTTTTCTAAATTAAAAGAAAGGTTTACTACCGTCCCTATTCTAAACACTCCCGACCCTTCACGTCAGTTCGTGATTGAGGTGGATGTGTCAGAGGTCTGTGTCGGAGCTGTTCTGTCGCAGCATCCGTGCGCCTTTTTCTTGCACCGTCTCACCACAGCAGAACGGGATTACAACGTCTGTAATAGAGAATTGTTGGCTATCAGATTGGAATTGGGGGAATGGCACCACTGGTTAGAGGGTTCAGGGGTAAATTTTGTGGTCTGAACTGATCATAAAATTTTTAATACATTTGAAGCAAAGCATCTAAATTCCAGACAGGCTCGTTGGGCACAATGTTTCTATGTGCTTTGACTTCACCTTGTTGTATCGTCCAGGCTCTTAAATCTTCAAGCCCGATGCCATGTCTCGATGTTTTGAAATCGAGACCTTCACCCTCCCTCTGGACAGCATCCTGCCCGCCTCTCGGGTGGTGGGCATGGTGTCCTGGGATGTGGAGGCTAAAGTCCATGCTGCGCAATGCCACCTCACCCGCTGAGTGTCCAACAGTTCTGTTATTTGCTCCTCATTCGGTCCGGACACACGTCCTCTGGTGGGGCCACTCGTACAATATCACCTGCCATCCAGGAGCTGCTCGTACCCAGGCGTTCATTGGACCGCGATTTCTGGTGGCCTTCGCTATTGCAGGACGTTCAGCGATTCATGTCCGCTTGCCCTATTTGTGCATCTAACAAGACTTCCTGTCAAACCGCTGTCAGTCCCTTTGAGACCCTGGTCCCAAATTGCCATGGATTTAGTCACCGGTCTTCCCCCATACCATGGCAACACGGTCATCATGACTGTGGTGGACCAGTTCTCGAAGGAGGCTCATTTCATTCTCCTACCCAAATTACATTCAGCGAGGGAAACAGCAGTTGAAGTCATTAATCACATCTTCTGCATTCATGGCCTCCCGGTCGATGTGGTTTCTGACAGGTGACCCCAATTTGTGTCACGCTTTTGGGCAGAATTCTGCCAAAAGCTGGGGGCTACCGTGAGTCTGTCTTCTGGGTTCCATCCCCAGATGAATGGGCAGGTGGAGCGAGCTAATCAAGAGCTTGAAAAGACCCTGCGTTGCATCGCATCCCATAATCCGTCTTCTTGGAGCTCTTATTTAGTCTGGATCGAGTATGCCCACAATTCCTTACCACCGTTGTCATCTACGGGGCTATCACCCTTCCAGTGTTGCCTAGGTTACCAGCCCCCTCTGTCCCCTGCCCAAGAACCTGACACCTAGGTCCCGTCCGCACACGCGTTTATTCAATGGTGCCGCCGCATCTGGCAGATAGCCAGAGAAGCCCTCCTCCGGACTGGCACATGCGTTAAGAAGTTGGTGGACTGTCACTAGTCTAAGCCTCCAGTTTACGTCTGTGGGCAGAAGGTCTGGTTATCTTCTAAGGACATCCAACTCAGACTCCCCTCTCATAAGCTGGGGCCCAAATTCATCTGACCTTTTCCCATCATGAAGGTCATTAGCCCAGTGGTGGTCCATCTCAAATTGCCCCCTTCCTCAGTCACATCCACCCTGTGTTTCATGTCTCACGAGTTAAACCTGTTATTCATCTAATTTACATCCCTCCACACCTGTCCCACCTCCACCTCACCTAGTGGAGGGCGCTCCAGCTTATTCAATCAAGCGGCTGCTCGATATCAGATGCAGGGGCAGAGGGGTTTGGTACCTGGTGGACTGGGAGGATTATGGTCCTGAGTAGAGATGCTGGGTCCCAGCTCGGGACATTCTGGACCACACCCTCATTGATCAGTTCCATCATTATTGTAACTCTTCTGGGTATGCTGTGTCCCTGAGGAGGGGGGTACTGTCACGGTCTCGGTGAGTCCGCTGGTTTGTTCCATTTGTGTTTATGTTCTCTTCATGTGTTTCAGTTGCCGCTGGCTTGCGGTATCAGCGTTGCTATGGGAACCCTGAATGTTTCCATGGGAACGCTGATCATGCCAACTTTCAACGGATGAGCGGCACCTGATCGTGATATGTTTTCTGCCTATATTTACCCCACTCCGTTTTGTGTTCTTCACTAGATTGTCTCTCTGCTCTAGTTGGTCCTGCTGCGTGTTTTCCATTTTGGTTGCCAGTATTCGCTGTAGTGCCTGGATTGTGGTTACCATCCTGTTGGTCGCTTCGCTCCCCTTGACACTTCACCTGAGTATTCCTCACTGGTTACCTCTCTGCACTGGATCTGCTCTCGCTCACCTTGACGCTTCACCTGAGTATTCCTCATCGGTTACCTCTCTGCACTGGATCTGCTCTCACTCACCTTGACGCTTCAACTGAGTATTCCTCATCGGTTACCTCTCTGCACTGGATCTACACTCCACACTACCACAATGAACACAAGCTTTCCTAGCTCAGGTACACATTAAGAGTTGGGTCACTAGCATTAAGCTATTTGGCTAAATGGTTCAAGGCACACATAGAAGTTTAGTTCATTAGCATTATGCCATTTGGCCTGTGGCCTAGGCACACCTTGCTACCATACACTCTGTGCACTTGGCTCTTTGGAGCAGCAGTATGTATGTCTTGGTGACAGATCTGCTAGGTTGGGGGGGTTGTGTTTTGTGTTTGTGTTATGCATTTGTGCAGCTTCCCTGCTTTGTTGGGTGATTATGTATATGTTGGCATATACATTGTCTTGCGTAATGTCCCTTGCTTGCTCTGCTGCGGCAGCAGCAGCGAAGCAGATCTAGTCCACCAAGACCAGTATCCTATCAATATTTCATACCCACATTCACATGCTAAATTTTTCAGAGAGTTGGCATGACTGAAATGACCAAAGTTAAGCCATGCAACTCTGTGGCACAAGCTGATTGGTTCTTTGACTTGTTATCTGTTAGTCAGTCGGCTTGCTCACATGTGGCATGTTAAGACAATTGGCTCGCATGTCGTAAGCTGACTGGTTCTCTGACTTGTTATCGGGAAGCCAATCATCTTGCGTCTCTCTCCTTTTGTTGTATTTAAATGGCTAAATTTTGCAGTTAAGCTGGTTTCTCTGAAACCCACCTCCACCCTAGCTTCCACATGCTTAGATCTGCTACACAGGGGTTGTTTGTCTATGTTTGCAGCAGCATGTAAAGCTTGGTTTATACTTTGAAAGAAATAATGTACCCTTGGTTTTTACTACATGCAACATTGATTTAAAATTAGTTCGTTTAGGGTGATGTCACAGTGTTTAACGTACTGTTCGAGCCACAAATAAAGCCAATAATGCAGGTTTTTCTCTCCGCGGACCGCCGCATTTAGTGCTGTCTCGCTTCTGTGCTTTATTGAACTTGTCACGGCCCCTTCCACTTTTAAAAACTTAAATCTCTCTCCACTCATTTGTCGTGGCCGTGCTGTCTTTGTAGAGTTTGTGTTGCAAATCATATCAAAAAGTATACTTTTGCACAAAGAGTCGGGCTTCAAAGTTATACATTTTAACAACAGTAACCAAGATAATAACTCCTCAGCTGGTACGCGTGATTGTAAATAAAAAGTGTCACATCCAAACCCCACCAACAAATAGTTTTAACAAATCATCAGCTCTCTTCTACCAGCCGAGTTCTCTTGGGTCAAGAATTTCAGAGATGTGCGTGAACAGGAGAAATCTCACTAAACGAACACCTTGGCAGAACAAAAACATCACTGCATTTCGTCATCATTTGTAGGCGAACTAAGAGAAGCTTGTTCACCCAGTAAGTATAAATTAGCCTTTACACATGCTCACTTCATCATGTCTTGCGTTTTGTCAGCAGCAGCAGCAGCATTTCCACATGCTAACCCCGTATGAATGTGTTTTTCTAACAGTAGCAAGTCTTCGTACTTGCAAAAATCCAATGGCAGCAAAAGTGTATGATCTCCTTCATCTAGTTTGGAAAACATATAATTTTAGCCCTAATCAAGACGGGAGCTAAAAGTCCTTGGAGAACAGCTTGGTGTGAGGATTTGCACTCCTAGTGTGAAGGGCACAAGATGGATAATTTTGTTTATTATTATGTATATATATTTTTTTTTTTCAAATATTGTTTTGCATTAGATAAGGAAATGCAGGAAGTGAACTTCAGCACATTCAGTCATTTCCTGGCTGATGTCTTTCAAGAACCAGCTACACCTCATTCTTCCCCAGGCAGTATCTGAACTTAGAAAGACAGTTACAGCATTAGAGGCCATGCAGGGAAGACCGAAGCGAGGTGGCATGCTCTCCCAGTTTTTCAAGCGCAGGAAATGGATAAGGTCACATTTCAGGTTTGTTAGGATTACAGTAGTGAGATAATGAGACTACTACTCATACCATAAATTTAAGGAACAAAATTAGGAACAGGACCTGTTATGTGTCTGGATTTTTCTAAACCGTGTGTTCCCTATCTGTCACTCACTCGACGTTGTGTCGATGTAGTGACACTAGGGGTCACTCTTGGGAGACCGAGACACCTCTGGTCTTTGATAAAAGGCCAATGAAAATTGGCGAGTGGTATTTGCATACCACTCCCCCGGACATATGGGTATAAAAGGAGCTGGTATGCAACCACTCATTCAGATTTTCTCTTCGGAGCCGAACGGTCGATGTTTACTGAGCTGACTGTTCATTCACCTCTGCTGGATCTGACGGCGCATTTCAGCGGCTTCTCCCTCCTCTGCACTGGGGCGCTGCAGAGAACGCCTCTGGGCGCTTCGGCAGAAAAAAGAGAGTATATTTTTCTAAAAGAGTATATTTCTCTAAAAGAGCGTCACACACGGAACGTCTTTTTAAAGACGCATCTTTTTAAAGATGCCTTTCTGTTTGTGTGTTATTCCAGAAGCCTCAGCTGGGCTCCCCCCTCAGGGACGGTTGCCCAGTCACAGGCTGATGCGGAAATGATGGACATGCTTTCCCAGGCGGCCGCGAGATAGAGTGGAACCCTCCGCTCTCCCCTGAACCCTCGCGGCTCGATGATTGGTTCCTGGGCTCGCGGTGCCGCTCAAAGCAGCCATGCCCCGCTCCAGTCCCTTTCTTCCCAGAAGTGCACGAGGAGCTGACAAAATCGTGTGAGGCACCTTTTCCTGCCCGGTCCGGATCTACGCGGCGGTAGACCTGAAGGACACGTACTTCCACATCTTGATTCTACCTCGACACAGACCCTTCCTCCGGTTTGCATTCGAGGGTCGGGCGTACCAGTACAAGGTCCTCCCTTTCGGTCTGTCCTTGTCCCCTCGCATCTTCACGAAGGTCGCAGAGGCAGCTCTTGCCCCGTTAAGGGAGGTGGGCATTCGCATTCTCAACTATCTCGACGAATCCTAGCTCACTCTCGGGATATGTTGTGTGCACACAGGGACCTGGTGCTCTCACACCTCAGCTGACTAGGGCTTCGGGTCAACTGGGAAAAGAGCAAGCTCCTCCCGGTTCAGCATCTCTTTTGCAACGGGCACACAGCCGCCAGCTTATGGATGGGCCCGTGGC
The DNA here is from genome assembly GCF_019703515.2 of Myxocyprinus asiaticus. Lineage (NCBI taxonomy): Eukaryota > Metazoa > Chordata > Actinopteri > Cypriniformes > Catostomidae > Myxocyprinus > Myxocyprinus asiaticus. Next base: position 12,995,454 of record NC_059383.1, read on the forward strand.
TGCGTTGGCACATCAACTGCATCGAGTTGCTGGCAATTCTGCTCGCCCTTCGGAGGTTCTGGCCATTGATCCAGGGCAAGCACGTGTTAGTTCGGACAGACAACACAGCAATGGTAGCATATGTCAACCATCAAGGTGGTCTACGCTCCCGTTGTATGTCACAACTCGCCCGCCATCTCCTCCTCTGGAGTCAGCAGCACCTCAAGTTGCTGCGAGCCACTCACATCCCGGGTGACCTCAACACTACAGCAGACGTGCTGTCACAGCAGGTTACCCTCAGGGGAGAGTGGAGACTCCACCCTCAGGTGGTCCAGCTGATCTGGAGTCAATTTGGACAGGCACAGGTAGACCTGTTCGCCTCCCAAGAATCCTCCCACTGCCCGCTCTGGTACGCCCTGACCGAGGCACCTCTCGGTATAAATACGCTGGCACACAGCTGGCCCCCTGGACTGCGCAAATATGCATTTCCCCCAGTGAGCCTGCTTGCACAGACCCTGTGCAAGGGTAGGTGCTCCGCATGTGGCGGTTCCCCATAGGTAACCCCATGCGACGTATATCTTCCGCTAACTCGTTTACCTGTTGGCAAACTGCGTCTTCCTTGGGCAGAGGCCCCTCTGCCCCAGTCTCCATGCTTGTAGTAATTCCTCCCCCGTAGGATAGGACCTACCATGGGACTTCTCCACATGGCATACTTCCGACATAGCTCGGCAAGACCATGTGACAAATTTCCACTTAAATACCCCCCCTCTCTGGGCAGGGTGTGGTCTCCACGGTGTCCTCCCCTTGGGAGGTTATGTGTTGGCCTGGTGCGCTGGCTACGAGGCACACAGTGGTCTGGCTGTCACACACCGCCAGTTCACGTAACACAGTTCAGCCAGTTGCGGCATTTTGTATAGGGACCCCTAGTGTCACTACATCTACACAAAGTCGAGTGAGTGACAGATAGGGAACGTCCTGGTTACTTGCTTAACCTCCGTTCCCTGATGGAGGGAACGAGACGTTGTGTCCCTCTTGCCACAATGCTGAACTACCCGCTGAAATGGCCGGGACCTTGTCTTGGCTCCTCAGCATAAAACCTGAATGAGTGGTTGCATACCAGCTCCTTTTATACCCGTATGTCCAGGGGAGTGGTATGAAAATACCACTCGCCAATTTTCATTGGCCTTTCATCAAAGACCAGAGGTGTCACGGTCTCCCAAGAGTGACCCCTAGTGTCACTACATCGATACAACGTCTCGTTCCCTCCATCAGGGAACGGAGGTTACGCAAGTAACCAGGACGATGTTTATATTCTCGGACAAATATACTGTATTGTTCTAACAATGCAGTACATTTGTCTAAGAATATAATATAAATGTACAAAAAAAATTATTTCTTTCTTTCAGGGTATATAACTGGTTGGTGATGTGTCCGGAATGATCCAACCTGGTGGCTTAGGCAACCATAAATTACAGCAGCATATCAGTGCTATCATTTCTATTGCTGTTGAGGCCCTCCATGCTCGCTTTTGTAGTCTAATAAACAAAAACAGCCAGTGTCCAGCATACAGTACAATGCAATTGACCGTTTCAAAATATTCAACCACGACACATGGCCAGAACATGAAGATGCACTTTGAGACTATTGCAGTGAATGTGCTTCTCAATCATTTTCAAGATGTACTGCAAAGGCAAGTTGTTACCATTACATTTTAGATAGTTTAGATGAATCATTAGATGTTTCTACATTTCATCATTTAGAACTACATACTTTGATTGGGTTAGATGTTGACTCCAGACAGACAAACTTCAAGGCATTTGGAAAATTCTGAAGACACTTGTAAGACAAACATTTCAAGATAAGTCTTACTGCAGCTTGTGGCAAACACTGTCCACCAAAGAGCCATACACTGTTGACCACAAGGTAATGTAGTCTTTTGCCCATTTCTACAGTTCTTTGTGTAACAGTTTGCCAACTCGGGTTGAATTGTTTTTAATCAGTACAGTTGTTGCTGTTTTTATCAGAACATACTGCACCTTGTCGAGATGATGCTGATTCTACCAATATCAGCTGCACAGTGCGAGAGAGGATTCTCAGCGCAGAACCACATAAAAAACTCCACCAGAAGCAGTCTGCATGTATCCACCACAGAATATCTAATTAGAATCAGCACAGAGGGGCCCTCTCTTGAAAGTTTTGATCCCAGTAAATGTGTAGAGAACTGGCTGTCTTCAAGCAAATGTTCTAGAAGACCACACTACAAAGCCTAGCCAACAGAAATATGTAGCATCTTATTGTTGTACATTGTGTGACAGGAACATTAATTTTGTTCAGCCGTGCAGATGTTTATTTAGAGTTCTTAAATGTATTTAAGAGGACCACAATTCAAAGACTGAACATTGTGCTTTTGTATATTAATGTTCACAAGTTGAAACAGGTTAACATGAGATGTGGTTGTTTTTTGCAGACAGCCTGTCAAATTAACTGAAAATATAAAACTTGGTTTATCAGAATGTAAACTCCTTCATCATGACTCGCACTCAGACAAAGCTCAGTTTTCTCATGCTTACTTGTGCATGTTATATTGTGGCACATTAACATTACCGTCTCTAAAAAATAAAAAATAAAAACTTGACTGCAACTGTACTTCTAATATTTTTACTGCGCTTCTCAATGTTTTTAATTAGGAGCACAAGTGCTCCTAAAAAAATGCAAGTGTAGAGCATTTAGGAGCAACCACAAGTAAACAATTATAGTGAGACACAAAAATGTATCTGTTTCACACCCAAAACGATCGTATCAAATGCTTGCGCACTATGACTGCTTTGTGATACTCTTTTAGTAAAGTCACAGACAAGGAATGTCCGTGTGTCAATAACCTCCACATACTCATCATATATTCATTAAAACAATACTAAACATGGCAACCAACCAAATACCTGAATAATTCACAATTTCTTTACAGGTATTTACGATCACTTGTCACCCCTCTAAATTACATGCATGGTTTCATCGGTTTCCAGTTACACTGCGCTGGCGTGGAGTGGGTCTGGCATGTTATAGCTAGCCCACCGAGCGAACGCTCCGCTTGGCCATCGCAGCTCCACAACCTGGAAGACTGACTCCAACACAACACAGACCAGAGAAGACACCACAAAATATACAGATAAGTAACAATAAACAACTTATAACAAACAAGACAGGTGTGTACTGTATGTGTATGTGTGTGGCTAGATTGTGGATACTGATGGAGGGAGAAATGTATATGAAATGCGGATGAACCGTGAGCTAAGGGAGTGTGTGCACCCGCATCTCCGATAGCGGATAAGCGGCAGGTAATTTATAGGCTAGTGGTTGTGGTATGTATGGGAGAGCCAGTGCTGCCACAACCAGTGGTGACAGTCTACCTCGTCACAACATTGTGGGGCCTGCAGTCGAGTGATCATGCCAAAATTTGCGTCAGGCAGACTGTGTGTGAAGCCATCATCAATGCGGACAACCTAGGTGTATACTTTGGCCTTTAGGGAAAAAATAAACTTTGAGTGCCACACAGTGGACATTTCACCTCTAAACTGCCACAAAATGTGTAAGGACATAGGCATCCACACAACTAGGTGTTAGTATTAATCCAAGATGTCTGCCATATCAGTTGGCACAACATAAACAAAAAAATACTGAGTGCACTTTTAATTGTAAATAACTACCAAATGTATGAATTTCAACTTCCTGCACAAATTATTAATTTGTTAAAAAAAAATGTGGTTAAAAGCATAAACTAAATTGCAACTTGATTACTTACTGTGTCTTGAAGAAGGGTTTAAATCTAAAGATTCCATAGCACATCTATCTATTAATACTGAATCACCAGACTTGGTTTCCTGAATGATTTATGAGCTGCAGATCAAATATGAAAGGAAAACAATAAAATAATGAAATCATATTTAACACCCTTCCTTGTGTTCAGATAAGAAATGTAACCATTTCTCTTGATTTTTTGTTTTTGAAAGTTTTCTCCTATAACAATTTTATTTCTGATCTATTTTACAAATTGGACAAAAATAATGTTTAATTTGTGGAATGGTATAAAAATCCTCATGGCTAAAATCATGTTGCCACTTGTCATCCATCAGTGGACAGAACTCTAATCATGCATGCAACTTCATCCGCTCCGTCCACCAGTCTCTTGATCTCCATCACTTGGGCTGTTGAGAAAAAGAGTGGTTTGGGTAGAAATGGAAAGATCGAGACTGGGGGCACTGATTATATCTCTCTCTGCCTGAAAGCAATGGAGAGGGAGGTGGCCTTGGTTAAGACAGACCAATCTGTAATTCCCCAGGATGTTAATGAGGCCACTGCGCTGGTGATGAATGCCGAGGTTAAGACCTAGAATGAGTTCCCCGCTTTATCTCTGCCTGGGTCGTACAAAATACAGCATGATCCTCGGCTTCTCGCCACTCAAGGCCTGTCTCACGGATCCATCACCGCCTTTTGATTATCAATTGACTGTCTACTGCAGACACCAGGACACTGAAAGGTTGTGCACTTCTCGTCTAACACCATGCTGGCTCCAAGACAAGCGCCATTCTTCACCAAATCACCTCCCATTGTGGGGCCTGCAGTCGAGTGATCATACGCCCCATACCCTTTGGATAACCTTGCAGGCTGGCTGTTATTCTTGATGTCACACCTCTTAAAAAAGGTTATATTTCAATTTGAGTTATTTTAATTAAAAGGTGCTGTGGGATGCAAGCAGCAGATGTGATTTCCTTTTTTGTTTTGTTTTTTGGAAAAATGTTGTATTTATTTTACATATAGAAAATAAAATAAAAAACTGGGTAATACCAGAGACTATTTAGCAGAGACAGGAAAAATTGGAATGCGCAATGGTCAACTCCGCCATTGCCGGTCCCAAGCCCGGATTAGAAAGGAGGAGCGTTGGGCGTGGGGCTAGCAACCCCACCCTGTAAAAAAAAAAGAACATTGCTACAGAAACTAATGGTCAGCGGTAGAAAAGGAAGTCCTGCCTTACAGGTAAAAGAGCCAATCAGTTTTTAGATACAGACATCGCCTGTCAATCAACTCGAGAACGTGGATGCACATTAGCTATACAAGTCGAGGAAAATTAATAAAACCATTTTGGAGATTTCAGTCTTTCCCCACTCAAGTAGATAGGAGCTGCACTTGTATGTCACTTGTTTACATAGAAAAATAGCTGCCCAGGAGTGTTCCAAAGATGACCACAGAGTGGACTGACTTTGGTAATACGTCACTCACAACATTTTGAACAGTCAAATCATCAGTAATGCTTCATCCTTGCAACTGTAAAGAAATTGCACAAAACATGGTTTCACTTAAAGAGGTCATTTTTGTATCTTTTTGCTCGTTTTGTATAATTTTATCATCTTCACTGAGGTCCACTTATAATGTCAGTAAATTTGTTTTATTTATTTATTTATTTATTTATTTATTTATTTTTGCACCAAAACAGTCATAATTTAATAATATAAATAATATGGCTTAAAGTTATCTGGCCCTTTCAGTAAACGCCCACTGTTCTGATTGGCTAACTTCATGCAGTCCCTCAAATACAGCCACATTTGAAACTCAATCGAAAGAAAATGAGCAAACTTTATAATTGATAAAAATGTATAAAAATACATTTCAGGGTTAACACATAACATATACCCAACACATTTACTTTGAATGTATAAAAATGTTCCCTAAAGCACAGCAACTATCGCACAGTCATGACATTTGAAACATTTGTGAATTAAACTGTGAAATCACGGGTCCTGCAGTGTTTAACTGTCACATCTTTCAGTTCCTTTGCAAAGCTTGAATCATATTGTGACTGGTTCACAAGCAATCCACTCTGATATAAGCCAAAAATCTACACTCCACGCTGAAATGTTCTGAATACGTAAATGTAATACAGTCCATGGTGATCTTGGGTGCTTCAACAGGCCAAAGCAGAGACGCCGGTTTTCACCAGTGGGACATCTTACATCTTCCATGTTTGTATACACACAGAACGACATGTGTTTCTCCAGACAGCGGTGGCAGCTGAATGAGACACGTTTTTTTTAAGTTCCGCTTGTACCGTTCTTAAACCATGCCGCACATAGCCAGAAATGCATCAAAACAATTAAAGACTAAATTAAAAACAATAGACCATTTTCACAGACTGTGATGATGCATTTTTCCGCCTTATTTAGCAGCGTAAATCTAGCAAATTGTTATATGATAATTTTTTTAAATACTGAGTGTAAGTTTACAACATTATGCTTTTTGTTTTATTACCCTGGAATCGGTTTTAAAAAACGAATTACTACATCTGCGAGGGGGTATCGATTACAGCTGCTGAGAGAGAGAGAGTAAATTTGGCATCTTCTCCCATGTTACTGTCTTAATCCACCATTTTCTATTTTTTTGCTCTGGAAAGTCATTCAAATATAATAGTGGATTTTTTTATTTTGTTCTTGGAGCAAATGGGTAAGTGAAAATAATATTTGCTGTGATCTCCCATTCAACAAGTTTACCCTGCAATTGTTTACTTCCGCGTTTCAAAACCCGGAGTGTGAAAAAGGTCTTTTAGAAATAGCACAGGTGGGTGCAAAATCGATCCAGGACATCTTCAAAACAACAGGAATCAGCGTAGCTGAATGAAATACAATGGAGGTCTCCTAGATAGAGTTCGAACTTGATATTGCATCTTTTAAAAGCGGTGCAAGATGCATGATAACTGTCAAAGCCGTTCATCTAGTGTAGAAAAACATTTAAATCCAGAAAGTCCACTTTTCTGTCTCCCATCTCCCATGACCAGAGTTGGGGAGTAACGAAATACATGTAACGGGATTACGTATTTAAAATACAAAATATAAGTAACTGTATTCCACTACACTTACAATTTAAATCATTGGTAATTAGAATACAGTTACATTCAAAAAGTATTTTGATTACTGAAGAGATTATTTTGTATTTTATTGTCATTTGTTTCATTTAATATTTAGTCCTTTCAGATGGAAAACATTTATAAATATAAATGATGCGATCCAAAGTGCATTTGAACAGCAGTGAAACACTTTCTTATAATGTGTTACATTCATAGGAGCAGACAGAGAAGTAAGTTTGAAGTAAGTTTGGAGCAGAAGAAATAGAAATAAACCTTGTGATAACTGTCAGCTTTATGCTAAGCTAAAATACTATTTCTAGCCATTTTACATGCACGTTACCAGGCACAATCATATTTTTTTATCAAGAAAATTCACGTTGGATCATAATTTCTTTTTTTCTAGTAAGACCTTTGATATTAGGGCAAAAATCTTATTCTTGATAATAATTTTTGTATTGTTTTCCTTAAAACAAGATCAATTTGATTTATCTTGTCTTAGAAACAACACTGCATAAGATATTTAGGTTTTTCAAAGAATGTATTTTTAACATGTGTATTTTGTCTTACTGTACTGGCAGAGTTTTTATAGTCAAAACAAGTGAAAAAATCTACCAGTGCTGAAGAAGTAATCCAAAGTATTTAGAATACGTTACTGACCTTGAGTAATCTAACGGAATACGTTACAAATGACATTTTACAGCATGTATTCTGTACTCTGTAGTGGAATACATTTCAAAAGTAACCCTCCCAACCCTGCCGATGACAGGCCCTCTCTTCTTCACCTGTGACTGACTGTGAGCACCAGTGGGCGGGGTCAATGGTGCAATGACTGAAAACAGGCATTGATGTCTTGCTGGATGCAGTCATTATGCAGATGTATTTGGTCCTTGTGACGTCACAAGTTCCATAAATTCCAAATGGCCCTTTTTTCACAGCCTGGTTTAAATAAATGCTATTTTTCTATTAAGGAGGAACCCTTACAAAAACCCTAAACTTGCTGCAAATTTTCCACAAGTTTGCCGCTCATTATTTTCGCATGCAAATGAGCACATGATTCGCTGCAAATGTTTGCCAGAAGTTTGCAGCTCTTCACTGCTAGTGGTGAACCTCCAGCAAACTTTTAGAAATGAACTCTCGATTTTTGTAAGGGAAGTTTTCAGCTCTGAAACTTACAGTATGTTTTTATAGTACAATCACCTCTTATATGTCAAAAGATCAAGGAAAATTTGATTCCTCATGACCCCTTTAAAGGGAAAGTTCACCAAAAAATGAAAATTCTGTCAATATTTACTCACCCTCATGTCTCTCCAAACCATGTGACATTCTTTCTTCTGTGGAACATTAAATGAAAAAACCTTTGAAAAGAGCTCAAATCAAATAAGGCCGCTATTTCAGAAAACATCAAACCTCATTGGTTCTCACAACATGACTTCATGACATTTGGTCATGAGACGTAATGAGAACCAATTAGGATTTAAGTTCTCAATGTAGACGCTGTATTTAATTCCAGCACTTTATTAATTATTGAATTTGATTTGATAGTGAATATGAACTTTCATTCATTTAAAATTTCAAATGAAATGTCATTCTGTTCATCACCTAAAGTGATTGTGTGGCTTCAGAAGACTTGGAATTTAGTGCATGAGTCATATCGACTGCTTTTACTGGAGCAAGAAATGGAAAACCCGGAGTGGATTTGGAGTGAAGTGATTACAGAATGCTTTGAGCAGGGAGGAAAAATTGCCATCACAGCACTCTACCGTCATTCTCTGGATGCAGACAACCAGCTGGAAAGATTCATAGCCCTCCCCCAGTCTTTCATTTTCACTGTTTCCTTTAATGAATATGTCAGGTAAATGGAAAACACAGCAGAAACATTAGGTGTATTAATTGCAGAACATGCTGTAAAAGGAAGAATAAAAAGGTTTGAAGAAAATATAAGGGCTGAACATGGTATGGAACTCTGAAATACATAGTAAATCAAAACACATTAATGTCACATTCAGCCCTGTTTAAATTCATTACCTGGTCATAAATTAACTAGAAGTAAGGTTTGTTGTGGGCCTGGTACGAGTTTGTTACTTGATGTTAATGACACTCTAAGTAAAATCTTTATGACCAACAATTTCCTATTTCCTATCAATTTATTGGATATGCTTTCCTCAATGTACAAAGCTTGTAGCTAATTTCAACCTGCATCCCATTGCTACATGCATTCATGTTGAACAATATAACCTCTTCCTGTTCCTGTGGTCTGTTGCATGAAGGTAGTTGAAGAAACTCAAAATTTCAAAGCAAGTTTCAGGTTGACAAAACCAGATAGAGCCAAACCAATTTAGATCGGGTTCAGCGATCTCAAGATGCTCGCTACAAACGTTCTCTGTCAACTCAGAGTTTGATCCTGAGTTCTTGATTAACCCTGAAGCTTGTGCTTATGAATGAGTGATATTTGCCATGAACAGCCAATGCGTAAAGCTTGGAGAGAGTCGGCACGATTTACTTCTCGTGAGACATTCAGCATGATTTACGTCTCCGCTGAAGATCAAGAGATAATTTTGAAAATATGAAGAATTTGAACGTTTACACAACAAGAAACAGCTGCTGTCGCAAAAAAAAAAAAAAAAAAAAAACTGAATTAATTTGTAATTGAATTTATATTGGACAGGTTCACAATAAGAACATAGAAGCAGCATAAAAATGTATATTTATTCAATTGTAAAAGCTTTTTTATTCATTTAAATTAAACGCCTAATCTAATTTAATTAAGTGCAAGCCATTTCACTTTGTGTGATAGTCTACGATGTAATTTTAACTGGTAGATTTGTTCATGTGAAAGACTTGTCACACGATAAATGTTTTTCTAAAGTGTGAGATTCACCTAACGAACATTTCTGGCAAAAAATTTTACAGGTTCTCAGCTTTACGCACTGCAAATAGGTACAGTATTTAAAGAAATGAAAAGAAATGCGATAATAAATTTTTTAATGTGCTGCTCAAAAGATACAAGGTTCCAGGAACTCTCAAATAAAACATCTTATAATATCTTAACATGTAGGTCTAATATATTAAATTGTAATATATAAATCTAAATTAATTTAATATATACATTTCCCTGTGAAGCGCACTGTAATTTGGAGCAAGAGTTACAGGGGGAGTGACTTCATTGCATCTGAGATGTCACTTTACTCACAGCTGATTAGTTCCGCATTAGTTTACGATCTGTAATCCAGAATAAAATCAGCTCCGGAGCAGGTTAGCCATGCAGTGTAAGTTGCTATGGCGACTGAACAGGGAGGAAAATTTATAGGGAAAAAATTACTTAAAAATTGATCTGTTTCTCACCCACACCTGTCATATCGCTTCAAAAGATATGGATTAAACCACCAGAGTCATCTGTAGTATTTTTATTTTGCCCTTATGCAGGGTTGGGGAGTAACGGAATACATGTAACAGGATTACGTATTTTAAATACAAAATATAAGTAACTGTATTCCACTACACTTACAATTTAAATCATTGGTAATTAGAATACAGTTACATTCAAAAAGTATTTTGATTACTGAAGAGATTACTTTGCATTTTATTGTCATTTGTTTCATTTAATATTTAGTCCTTTCAGATGGAAAACATTTATAAATATAAATGATGCGATCCAAAGTGCATTTGAACAGCGGTGAAACACTTTCTTATGATGTGTTACATTCATACGAGCAGACAGAGAAGTAAGTTTGAAGTAAGTTTGGAGCAGAAGAAATCGAAATAAACCTTGTGTAAATTGTCAGCTTTACGCTAAACTAAAATGCTATTTCTAGCCATTTTACATGCACATGTTACCAGGCACGATCATATTTTTTATCAAGAAAATTCACATTGGATCATAATTTCTTTTTTTCTAGTAAGATCTTTGATATTAGGGCAAAAATCATATTCTTGATCATAATTTTTGTATTGTTGTCCTGTAAAAATATCTAAAAATCCTTAAAACAAGATCAATTAGATTGATCTTGTCTTAGAAACAACACTGCATAAGATATTTCAGTTTTTCAGAGAATGTATTTTCAACATGTGTATTTTGTCTTACTGTACTTGCAGAGTTTTTATAGTCAAAACAAGTGAAAAAATCTACCAGTGCTGAAGAAGTAATCCAAAGTATTTAGAATACATTACTGACCTTGAGTAATCAAATGGAATACGTAACAAATTACATTTTACAGCATGTATTCTGTAATCTGTAGTGGAATACATTTCAAAAGTAACCCTCCCAACTCTGCCCTTATGTGGATTTTGGGGTTTCAAAGTTCTGGCCACCATTCACTTACATTGCATGAACCACAGAGCTGAGAAATTCTTCTAAAAATCTTCTTTTGTGTTTAGCGGATGAAAAAAGTCATACACATCTGGGATGGCAAAAGTGTGAGTAAATGATGAATTTTAATTTTTGGGTTAACTATCCCTTTAAGTTTACAGTATACCTTTTTTTCTACCCACGATTACAGTAATGTAATTTTAGATTGTAAACCTGAAAATATATATTATTTATTCATTTATTTTCCCACAGACCCCCTTAGAACCCTGTTTTTATAAATTATAAGAATTTTAAGTTTTGGATGAACTATGTCTTTAAAAACACAACTTGTCTTTCATTCAGATTTTTCATGTGTAAACATGCCTGCACTCCCAAAAGCAACACATTTAAATCAACACATTTGTTTACACAGGTATGTGACTGAAAGGTGCATTCCCATGATACTATCTCTCATAAATGCACAGTATCCTTTATACATTTACCTTTAGGCACTGACACTTTATTCTCTGTGCCGTCTGCAGCCCAGGGATACACTCATGGGAATGGGCGATACGAATTCCCAGTTTTATCACTTCGGCAATTCAACATACACATCTCCAAAGACATTTGGGATGAGCTTGGCCAAGCCATGCAGAAAAATGTCAGCATCATCCCTGCCTCAAACTGTTTTTTATCCCTGAACTTTTCTTTTTCCTCATAACTCCCTTCTCGTGCTTATTTACAAGCTAATGGTGGGTTGGCAGTGTAGAGAAATAACACCTACAGTCAGTGCTGTGCCACAGTGAAATGCAATAGCAGTATAATATCCTCCCAGTGTGCCATTCCCCCAAATGGAGCCTAATGTGGGTTGCTCTGTCCACAGGGAGGTTCTCACTGAACAGTAATGGTGGAGCAGATTAGTTTTGTTCTGGAGGAGCAATAAAAAGATGCTGACTGAACCCCTTTACATCTTCTAGTCATCATTCATCTGGCTTTGGCATTCAAACACACCGTTTTGGAGCTGCTTTCGTTTGTTAAATGATTTTGGGGGTGGGTTGCAAAGATGTTACTCATTTTATTTCATGCGACATATTGCTTAAATTGTGAGTTCACCCAAAATTTAAAATTCTGTAGTCACCCTCATGTTGTTTCAAACCTGTATGACTTTGTATGCCTACAATAGAAGATGCAAAAGCACTGTAAAAGTATCATAAAATAATTCCATATGACTTATGCGCTATATTCCAAGTCTTTTGAAGCCATACAACAGCTTTGTGTGTAACAGAATGAAATGTAAAGGAATAATCTGGTTTCAATACAAGTTACACTCAATCAGCATTTGTGGCAAAATATTGATTATCACAAAATGTATTTTTGACTCATCCCTAAATAAAAGAGCTAAAATTGCAGTAACAATAAGATGCAAAGCTATCATTTGGCTTCAGAAGACTTTGAAAATAGCACACATGACATTTGAATGATTTCATCATATTTTTATGGTGGTTTTTGTAATTTTGAAGCTTGAAAGCCTGATCCTCATTCATTTTCATTATACTATATGTGGAAAATTGGATATTGGATAATGGATAGTTCAAAATTCATCTACTGTGTTTCACAGAACTCATATGAGTTTGAAACGACATGAGGGTGGGTAAATAATGACAGAATTTTCACTATCCCTTTAAATAACTGTAAGTCTGTGTTGTGAAGATGTTCCTCATGTTCTTTCATGTGGTGTGTTGCTTTCAAAAACTTGTTTTTTATTTTAATTTTTTTATTTTTATAAAAATTCAGGTACAAAGATATTGAAGACCTATGAATACATAGAAAGGAGGACTTAGTGTTCTTTGATCCAATGATAATTTCACCCAGGTTTATAAACCATAAAAATGTTCTTCAGCAGGGTAATGGGCAGAGATGGATTGCCCACTACAGGGTTAGTTGGTCTGTCAGCTTCTGAGCAGGCTCTCGAAACCAAATTTATGTACAAAGTAAATTTACAAAGATTTAACTTCTGACATCGTCAAGCCATAATCCACATTTAATATGATAATCAAAACATTTGGTTATGGTTTTAGCATTGGTTATGGTTGCAATATGTCCCATATTTTGGGCAAAATTACGTTTCATACGGGACGCTTATTGTCCAGTATTTTAATGGTGAACACCCCATCACCACCATTTAAAGGCTTGCATCTCGTAAATGTATCGATGAGTATCACAAAGCAGTCACTGTGTGCATGCGCCAAACACTTCCATAAGGGCTCACGGTCAAATCAGTATACTTTGAAAGGTTACAGCACTTGACCATGTGTGAGACATAACAGCACACACAAAAACCAAATATACCCTAGCCTTAAGTCAAACATGGTGTGGGATCAGGGTTCCAATTATGGGGGTTTTGGAGGGTCTTCAAGAAATCTTTAAAACAGTTGTTATTTGATGTTTGGCTACTGTGCTGTGAACCTTATCACAGAGCCCTGGGTATTTCCCACAGAAATTATTTTCTAAAGTTACTGCAATTACATGCAGTCTTACACAGATTCTTCATAATATAATGTGTACGGTCATGTGAACACCTTAAATGGTTTTCTTTTATCAGGGAAAGGTCATAAACGGTCTAAGACAAAACTGATCAGCACATGTACAGTAGATTTGTGCTCATTACCCTGATTTCACGTTGAATATAAACACCTGTACCAGCATTCTTAGCATCTTATTCAATGTGCACACAAAGTGTTGTGTGGATGACTGTTTAAGTTTTGACGTAAAATGTAGAGAATCACGTGAAGTTTTTTTATTTTTTTGCATTGTCAGATTTTGACTCATTGAAATTCACTTACCCAATTTATATGTCTTTACTACTATGTACTTAAGCATTTGATACTATGCATTTATTATGTACATACTTTATGTGTTGTTGCATTGTACTGACATTTAAAGTACCTGCATTTATTTGCAAATAATAAAACACTGGTAACCTATCCCTTAAACCTAAACCTAACCCTTCCCCAACCCTTACACTAAACCCTAACCCCTACCTCTAAACCTACCCTTACCTCAACCTCAGTAACAAATGTCAATCTTGTGAGAATTTTGCAGAACAACATCTGGTTACATAAAAAATGCATTGTATTTGATGTATTTTAATGTTAGTACATAGTAGTTAAAATACAAAGTTTTACTGTTGCACACCACTTGCATGTGCATCGTCTCGCTAATGGCCATGGGGGAGAATAAGGTTGCGGATAAAAAATTACTAAGTGCACCTTTAAGGATTTTTTGCAGTGTACCTCCCGTGCTGTTTTTTAATCCCAGTCAATCACTTGTAGCAGGTACAAAGTTTTTTTAATGTCTCAACACTTTTTACACAGTAAACAACAAAAAACTGCCCATACAATAGGGACAGAAGCTATTACAAGAACAACAATGCCTCAATATGCTATAATGTGTATGAGTTAAGACCGAAATGCAAAACGTTTTTCATTTTGTTGAGAAGAAAGTGCTGCCTCTACAGATTCTGGAGCCATTCTTCACTCTGCATTATCATTTTGATGTCCGCCATCTGTTCCCTCGTCCCCTCCACATCTCTCACTAGGTTTGTTCCACCATTGCAGCTAAGGCGAGAGAAGCAGGGAGCAGGTGAGACTGTGGAGGGAGGCCACACTGAAATAATGAGAGGTGAGGTGAAGAGGTGGGAATTTGCTTGTGTGGGCTGCTACGCTCCCCGACCTTTTATTATCAGAGCGTTCTGTTTGGATTACTTACAGCACTTTGTCAGACCTGGGTAGATGAACACTGTTAGTTGAAAAGGGAAGTGTAGCTTTTATTTAGACAAATTCTTCCATTGTTCCAGTCCAACATAATTTTAAAGGGATCGTTTTTAGGGATAGTACATTTTCAAAAATGTATAATCTCTCATCATTTACTCACCCTAATGTCGCTGCAAATCTTTCTTCCATGGAATACAAAAGGAGATGTTAGGCAGAATGTTAGCCTAAGTCACCATTCACTTTCATTTCATTCTTTTTTTCCATACAGTGAAAGTGACTGGTGACAAAAGTCTAGGGAAAGTATACTTTCTTGAACATACCACCTTTTTTTCTTCAGGTCTTTAAACGTCACAGTCAGCTGAGTGGACTTAGAAAGGTTGTTTTTATGACAACAAAGAGAAATTTATTCAAACAAAATTTAAGTTGTGAAATGGCATTTATTGAGAGAAACCATTTAAGAAACAGCTTGGATATAATGTGTGTGTGTGTGTGTGTGTGTGTGTGTACAGTATATTAATCAATTAATTTATAATATATTTATTAATCTTTTAATTAATATTTTTATTAATCTTGTTTTTTTAATAATGATCATTTGTTATTCTTAAAAACTACTTAACTAATAACAATTATTTTTAATCATTTTCATTTGTTTCTCATACATAAATCAAAACAATAATTATATCACATCACAATTACATAATACGACACTGTAAAAAGTGGTATCTGTAACTGTAACTTTAGCTGTTTCTACCTAATCTAGCCCTTAAAATTAGTTTTGTTGCTGTAACCTAATGTATTCAGGTTGATTCAGTCATGTTAATTATTATTTATTAATTTAGTTCATTAAGATGTTACCACATGAGGCACATTTTTTAGGTTAACCTTTTTTTTTTTTCCATACTCTTTATATACTGTATAAACTTGGAAGTCTGATGAAATCTGTGATAAATAATGAAATAAAGCCTTTCCCCATATTTCTCTCTATATCTCTCCCCAAAAAATAATGCTCCGTGACCCTCAACTCATGAAAACAGTGGTAAAGCTATCCTTTCTCCGCAACCCCTGCGATTCACACTCTTGTTTTATCCATAAGCAGTAGGTTAATTTAATTACTTTTTGATAGAGAGCAGTCAATTTCACAGTCAGCCACCTAGCAGAGCCTAAAAAATTGTGGCCCCAAATGTATGATATATGAGGCAATAACCTATAATGTAATGAAGTCACCTTCAGAGCAAGACTTCTGTCAGTGAAGTAATAATGAATTATAACAAGCATAATAGTATTTGGGTTTGACATGGCAGGCACTGGGTAAAATGAAATAAAAAGGAGTGAGTTACTGTACACTCTCTGGAAACTGAAAGTTCACCAGCAAATCCATCAGGCTGGCACTTTTATTGTGGAATGGCACACGGAGACATATGCTAGGGCAGTGGATCAGTCATGATCCATTGGGCGATGTTATTTGAATGTATAGAACCATTAGTACAGGGCTATTCAGCTGCGGTCCTGGAGGGTCAGTGTTCTGCAGAGTTTACCTCCAATCCTAATCAAACAAACCTGAACCAGCTTTCAGGATTAGGAGTTTAGGATTTCTTTCCTTATTTCTTTCCTCTATTGTTTCTTTTTTTATTTATTTATTTATCTCTTGGGAGAGAATATCTTTATAACTATTGATTTCTGGATTAACTTTCCTGTAGGTTGTTTGTTCAACCCAGCAGTTGTGATCTTAAACTACAATGTATGCAAAGCTCTTTTGAGATAAAAAGGAAACCTTTTATAATATTTGTGCAGGTAATAATCGAGGTGTACTTATTTGATATTCATTGGCATGCTGGTAGACAAATTACCCTCACCCCTAACTAATGAGCTTCTGCATAGTACATGACCTAATAACCATATGCTGAATATGTATGTTGAGTTTAGAACAATGAGGTGTTCAGTATAATGCCTGGAGAGAGCTACTCTTTAGCATTCCCATTCATCTCAAGGGCAGTTGCTCAGCTGGAGCAGAACCTTCTAGAATTTTTTGACCCGCTTACGACCAACTTTGCTTTAACAAAGAATATCCACATTCCCAAGCCTATCACTTCCATGAGATGACGTCAGTGACAGCAGACAGAGAAAATATTCATTTCAAGTTCATTCACGCCCTCCAAAACAATTGGTCACTGACAAAACATTTACTATAAAATAAATACATATTTGCGATTCATACTGTATGTTCCTTGCAAAAAAACAAAAAATAAATCTCAATGTTATGGCTGTCGATTTAACTGGTTAATTTAGTGTGATTAATTAAATAAAAATAATGCAATCAAATATATGGGCCATTCTACAGAACTGGTTCAAAGTCAGAGTTGGAAACATCTTGAAAAAAATGTGTCTTTTTCCACAAATTTTGTATGTATGCAAATTGTATAATATCCAAGGTACACATTTCTAGAAATTGTGCAGTTAATTCTCATATTGTATTTTCAGAAAGTTTTGGAATATTTTTCCTCTCCCCAAATTTGTCACTACCGAAACACAATAATATAAAATTTTATAAGAAGCGTTACATCGACCTATTAAGATTTAGTTTACATCTATCTTGTAAATATATTTTTTGCTATTTTATTAAAAAGTTTTCACAGGTAAATCAATAACAATTACAATTTTAACAATATTTCAAGTGTAATTTATGAGATTTGTTTTATCCAATCTTTCTTTGTAAAAGGCATAAAGTTGATCATACTGATTTCAAAGTTAAGGATTCATTAGTTTGAATATACATTGAACCAACCACTACCATAATTTCTTAGTTGATAATTCCATATACTTTATTTTTGACAAAACATCCCATGTTTCAGTCGTGACTGCACATTTTCGGTAGTGACAGTAATGTTTTGGTAGTGACCACAATATTTAGTTTGCCACGGCTGAATCAGACTGTCAGCATTTTATGTTAATACAAATAACTAACTATGTTGTACATATGCAGCCAGCACATATAGCAGACGCACATCTGACAGATAATATCTGATAAGAACACCTAGCTGAAGAGCTATTCTTCTAGTGCAAGTAAGAAGAGGTATGCGCATAGATTTTTCTACCAAAAAAAAAAAAAAAAACATCTTACAATGTAGACTGTTTCAGAATCACTTTCAGATTTATTTTCACAGAATGTCCATTATGATAGACAGCAGGATTATTTTAGTGTACAAAAACAGTCACACTTAACAATGCCAAATAAAATGGATTCCATCTATAGCCTAAAATTACAGTAAATCAAGGAACACATTTAACCTCCATTCCACTCTTTCATGTTTTATTTGTTCAAATTCTGTGTTTCTCCCTAACATCCTAACTGATTGTCCATTTCTACGTCTCAGATATATAACATATTAACAATGTCACCAACATTTTGCTTTTGAGTAATTCAGATAAATCTTCAGAACCACTGAACGTGTGTGTGTGTGTGTGTGTGTGTGTGTGTGTGTGTGTGTGTCTGTGAGTGTTCTAACTTCTGACATTTTCCATAGTTACTGGTTTTTACTCTTTTTATCCTTTTTTTCCTAGTGTGTATAGGCACTGGTGTCTGATCACCCTCACTGGAAGTGCTAGGTGGTGTGGAAGCCCTGCACCGTCATCCTGTGTTTTTGCTGTCTTTTCCTCCATGCTTTTCTGACATGTCTTTGCTCCCTGTCAGATAATTCATTGATACTCTTCAACTTTCCTTCTTCCCTTCATTTCTTATTTCTTTCTCTTTCTTTTCTTAAGTATTCCTGGTACTTCACTGGGTCATCCCTCAACCTTTGTCTGTATTCTCTCAGTCTCTCTGCTCTAGTTTTTCCATTTTGTTTAGGCATGTTGGTGTTTTATGTCATTCTCCCTGTTAAGTAAACCATAGAAATTAACATTACTGAGAACAACCTATCAACCCTTCGCTAGTATCATGGACTGCACCCTTAAGTAAGTGTTATATTTCAGCGGAAATTTAAACCACATCACATTACAGAATTTTAACTCACATACTAAAACACTACTAAAATACTAATTATTTGCATATCTGTACTAAAATGTTGTTTATTTCCCACAAATAAAGGATTAAGTGTTCCCTTTTGTCACTACCAAAACAATGATGTCATAACCGAAACTTCACCACATGTTTCGGTTGTGACTGTTTTGGTAGTGATAATTTTAGATACTTTTGAGCCTAGCTCAAAGATGCTAATCAGCACATGGTTAACTAGCACAGTTCTGAACAGTTGTACACATGTATAAACTAAATTATATGGAATAACACCCAAAAAAGTTTGCTTAATTGCAGAAAAAAGGTGTTTGGTAGTGACGTTCCTTAAAGTTACACACAGATTTTCAGACTTTTGAACACATTTACTTCAAAATGATGGGAACGATCTACTCAACATGTAGCTATGAGAGAGAGGGACACAGGAATATTTCCTGATCAAAAATGTTGGGGTGTGGTTAAAATCAGTCTCAGCCAATGGACTAAAACATACACTGTTTCGGTAGCGACATGTTTTTTTACATAAAGTTTCATGATTTACAAAGAAAAAAATAAAAAATTTAAACTTTTTTTTTTAAATCAAAAAGATATTTTTAAAAACAACAATGGAAAAAATGCAGAAAAATATTTCAATATCATTTTCACTGTTCAACTGAGAAGTTGAATCTAGAGAAGAAAAGCAGGCCTGTCTTGAATTCTTCCTTTTGGCAGACTTTAAATACTCAAGATTGCAGTGGTCAGTCAGAACAGTGGAGGGATGGTGTGCGCCCTCTACCCAGTCCCGCCATTGCTCTGCTGGAGTTAGTTTGTGTGAATAGAAGGCGCATGGATACATTTTAGCGGGATTTCCATGGCGCTGGGAAAGAACCGCTCTGATGCCAATATTTGAGGCATCAACTTCAACAATGAAGGGGAGTGAAGGATCAGGATGTCGGAGTATGGGGGCCGAAGTGAAGTGATGTTTAAGTGTTAGAAATGCAGAAGTGGCTTGGGAAGTCCAGACAAGAGCTTTAGGTTTGCCTTTAAGAAGAGAGGTGAGTGGGGCTGCGATGGAACTGAAGTTGCAAATAAACCTTCTACAGAAGTTTGCAAAGCCCAGAAACCTTTGGAGTTCCTTAACTGTGTGAGGACGGGGCCAGTTCCTGACAGTTTAAACTATGGCATCGTCCTATGTGCTCCTTCCAGACTGATCACGTACCCCAGGAATGTAGTAGTGGTGACATGAAACTCACATTTCTCAGCTTTGATGAACAAGTGATTGTTCTTGAGGCAAAGCAAGACTTCCCGGACATCTCTCCTATGGACTTCCAGGGAGGGGGAATAGATGAGGATATCATCAATGTAAACTATGACACAATGATTCAGCAAGTCTCTGAAGATTTCATTCATATAAGCTTGAAACACCGAAGGCGAGTTAGAAAGGCCATAAGGCATGACACAATATTCATAGTGACCTGAGTGCGTGATGAAGGCAGTCTTCCATTCATCCCCCTCTTTGATACGAATGAGGTTATAGGCATGACGCAAGTCCAAATTGGTGAATACTTTAGCATCTTGTAGTTGTTCTAGGCCAGCGGGAACCAAAGAAAGAGGATAGGGGAACTTAATGGTGATTGCGTTTAGTCCACGGTAATCAATGCAAGGACGGCGGCGTCCTTGCATTGATCTTTCTTCTCCCTGAAGAAGAAACCCGCTGCCGCGGGAGAGGTGGAAGGATGAATATGCCCAGGTGGCATGGTGCCAGGAAGGAGGTCAATCACACATTCAACCAAGCGATGAGGTGGTAATTGGACAGGAGGAGAGGAAATGGCCTGGCTATCCACAGTACAGACACAAGCGAGCATTAATACGTTGTTGTCGCTCCTCCCTAGTCAGCCGTGAATGGCCCAATTGCATGGGTTCAGGTGAAGTCGTGGCTGAAGGGGTGGTCTTAACAGCGGGTAGAGGTGCAGGACTTCACAGTAAATTATCAATCTTAATGGAGAGTGAGATGAATTGATCCAGGGAGATGTTATCATCTCGATTGGCCAATTCAGTCTGTAGTTGGTGAGATAATCCATTACGGTATATAGTCTATAAAGGTGCATCTGGCCAACCACTCTGAGCAGCAAGAGTGCGGAAGGTAAGGGCATAATCGGCTGCTGTGGTGCCACCTTGTGTGAATCGAATGAGTTGATCCTCGACATCCTTGCCTCCCACTGGAATTTGGAAAACACTCCTAAATTGGGATGTGAACAAATCAAATGAATTACGGATTTCTAGATTTTGATTCCATACTGCCGTTGCCCAGTCTAATGCTCTGCCAGTGAGCAGTGATGAAATGAAACCCACTTTAGAGGTTTCGGTGGGGAAATAGGAAGGGCATTGGGCAATATATATATGGAACATTGCAGCAGAAAACCCTCACACTGACCAGGAGTGCCGTTACATTTTTCTGGAAGAGCCAGGTGAGGAGGACAAGAGTACTGCAACTGTGGAGGGGTGCTAGGTGATACAGGTTGTGGGGCCACTGGTGCCACAGTATCACTCAGCCCTGAGGGTCTACTGGGAGGAGCCACCCATAGATAACTTAATACTTCCTCCATAGCGGTAGAGAGTTGTTCCAGCCGATGGTGGTGGGAGGCTAGTTGGCCTAACTGATCATTGAATGCCTTATGTAAAGAAGACAAATCTGCTGGATCCATTGGAGGCAAAGTCTTCTGTAAGGGATCAGGCTAAGAGGCAGATGTAGAATCCATATGCAGGTTTAACAGAGTGGTCAAACAGGCAAAAAATGTCAAAAACCAGAAAGCAATCCAGTGAGGTAGACATATCCAATAGGGGAAACACAGAGGCAAAATCCACAATAAACAGGCACAGGTCAAAAATCCAAAATAGGCAGAGACAAACAGAAATAAACGCTTAGAATTGGAGACAAAGAAAGAACTGGCAAGACTTTGCACAGAATGATAAAACTCCAGGGCTTAAATACAAAGATAATGAGTAATAATGAAAAGGTGTGAGAGATATTGGCTGGAGGCAATGCATGATGGGGGTTGTAGTCCAGAGAGGGGTTAGTATTGCAGGGGATGAGGATCGTGTGAACTGGCTAGGAGAAGAGACAGCAGATGATGTGTCATTCATAAGTTGAAATTTAGGGGTTGGGACAGCCACCTCCCAATTGAAAGTAACCAATAAATGATGATTTTATATATATTAAGCTTACTGATATATTAAATATTATTGTGGGTTTCAATAGATAATAGAAGGATCTTAGTAAACATCTAAGATTTGAATACTTAAATGCTTTTTAAATGTGTTTTTGGTTGTGGGACAGCAGTTTGCACCAATTCTGTAGAATGGCCCATATATATATATATACTGCAATTAGTCATGCCTTCTGATCCCTTCATAAATTCCATAAGAAAAGTATGAATTTTCCTACCATCAGAGCAATTCAAGCTTGAAGTATATGCAACTTTCTGTTTGTACAAGTGACATCAGGCAGGGGGCAGCCAGCACATCTCAACAAACCTCAAAAGCAGTGCAGCCACAGAATAAGAGCTGGTCACACAGACGTGTGTTTCTTGACAGCAGGAAGAAGCACAACAGAATGCAGGGATCTTGTGATTTTTACAGTTTCAACTACTTTTAACAAAACCGCTGCTTTTTTGTTGATAATGAAAACCTGTGAGACACGCCAAAAGCATCCATCTGATGCACATTTACTGTACATAGACTGGCAAATATACGCAGACGGAATGCAAGAATGCATCCTGTGAGAAAAGGACAGATTGAGAAACTCAGCTGCAAAATGAATTGCTGTCTACTGGCTTGTTCAATAAAATGGGAATAAAACAAACAATATATTTCTAAGCCACTTTGTATGTTGTCTAATCAAGGCTTTACTCATCTGCCACAATAATGCAATTTATTTCATTATTTATATATTCATTATATATATATATATATATATATATATATATATATATATATATTATATACAGTGGTGTGAAAAAGTGTTTGCCCCCTTCCTGATTTCTTGTTTTTGCATGTTTGTCACACTTAAATGTTTCAGATCATCAAACAAGTTTAAATATTAGTCAAAGATAACACAAGTAAACACAAAATGCAGTTTTTAAATGAAGGTTGTTATTATTAAGGGAAAACAAAATCCAAACCTACATGGCCCTGTGTGAAAAAGTGATTGCTCCCTAAACCTAATAACTGGTTGGGCCACCCTTAGCAGCAACAACTGCAATCAAGCGTTTGCAATAACTTGCAATGAATATTTTACAGCGCTGTGGAGGAATTTTGGCCCACTCATCTTTGCAGAATTGTTGTAATTCAGCCATATTGGAGGGTTTTCGAGCATGAACTGCCTTTTTAAGGTCATGCCACAGCATCTCAATAAGATTCAGGTCAGGACTTTGACTAGGCCACTCCAAAGTCTTCATTTTGTTTTTCTTCAGCCATTCAGAGGTGGACTTGCTGGTGTGTTTTGGATCATTGTAATGCTGCAGAACCCAAGTTCGCTTCAGCTTGAGGTCACGAACAGATGGTCGGGTATTCTCCTTCAGGATTTTTTGGTAGACAGTAGAATTCATGGTTTCATTTATCACAGCAAGTCTTCCAGGTCCTGAAGCAGCAAAACAGCCCCAGACCATCACACTACCACCACCATATTTTACTGTTGGTATGATTTTCTGAAATGCGGTGTTACTTTTACACCAGATGTAATGGGACACACACCTTCCAAAAAGTTCAACTTTTGTCTCGTCAGTCCACAGAGTATTTTCCCAAAAGTCTTGGGGATCATCAAGATGTTTTCTGGCAAAAATGAGACAAGCCTTAATGTTCTTTTTGCTCAGCAGTGGTTTTTGTCTTGGAACTCTGCCATGCAGGCCATTTTTGCCCAGTCTCTTTCTTATGGTGGAGTCATGAACACTGACCTTAACTGAGGCAAGTGAGGCCTGCAGTTCTTTGGATGTTGTTGTGGGGTCTTTTGTGACCTCTTGGATGAGTCATTGCTGCGCTCTTGGGGTAATTTTGGTCGGCCGGCCACTCCTGGGAAGTTCCATGTTCCATGTTTTCGCCATTTGTGGACAATAGCTCTCACTGTGGTTCTCTGGAGTCCCAAAGCTTTAGAAATGGCTTTATAACCTTTTCCAGACTGATAGATCTCAATTACTTTCTTTCTCATTTGTTCCTGAATTTCTTTGGATCTCGGCATGATGTCTAGCTTTTGAAGATCTTTTGGTCTACTTCACTTCTATTTGAAGGTCCTATTTAAGTGATTTCTTGATTGAGAACAGGTGTGGCAGTAATCAGGCCTGGGTGTGGCTAGAGAAATTGAACTCAGGTGTGATAAACCACAGTTATGTTTTAACAGGTGGGGCAAACACTTTTTCACACAGGGCCATGTAGGTTTGGATTTTGTTTTCCCTTAATAATAACAACCTTCATTTAAAAACTGCATTTTGTGTTTACTTGTGTTATCTTTGACTAATATTTAAACTTGTTTGATGATCTGAAACATTTAAGTGTGACAAACATGCAAAAAAACAAGAAATCAGGAAAGGGGCAAACACTTTTTCACACCACTGTATATATATATATATATATATATATATATATATATATATATATATATATATATATATATATATATATATATATATATATATATATATATATATATACTTTGTCAGTTCGAACCAGCCATTCACTGTTGACCTTTCTCATCAACGAGGCATTTCCGTCCACAGAACTGCCACTCGCTGGATGTTTTTTGTTTTTGGCACCATTCTGAGCAAATTCTAGAGACTGTTGTGTATGAAAATCCCAGGAGATCAACAGTTACAGAAATACTCAAATCAGCCCATCTGGCACCAACAATCATGCCACGCTCCAAATCACTGAGATCACATTTTTTCCCCCATTCTGATGGCTGAGGTGAACATTAACTGAAGCTCCTGACCCGTATCTGCATGATTTTATGCACTGCACTGCTGCCACACGATTGGCTGATTAGATAATCGCATGGATGATTGTTGGTGCCAGATGGGCTGGTTTCAGTATTTCTGTAACTGCTGATCTCCTGGGATTTTCACACACAACAGTCCCTAGAGTTTACTCAGAATGGTGCCAAAAACAAATAACATCCAGTGACCAGCAGTTCTGTGGACAGAAATGCCTTGTTGATGAGAGAGGTCAACAGAGAATGGCCAGACAGGTTCAAACTGACAAAGACTATGGTAACTCAAAAAACCGCTCTGTACATTTGTGGTGAGAAGAATAGCATCTCAGAATGCGGGTTGGCGCTGTTTTGGTGGCACAAGGGGGATCTACACAATATTAGGCAGGTGGTTTTAATGTTGTGGCTGATCGGTGTTTACAGTATATAATCAAATATATAAAAGTGTACTCAGCCAGAAGGACACGTTAAAGGGATAGTTCACCCAAAAATGAAAATTCTCTCATTATTTACTCACCCTCATGATATCCCAGGTGTGTATGACTTTCTTTCTTGACCAGAACACATTTGAAGAAAAATAGAAAAATGTCTTAGCTCAGTAGGTCCTTAAAATGCAAGTGAATGGCGATTATTCTTTTGAAGGTCCAAAAATCACAGACAGTCAGCATGTCTTTTCCTCTGTTTGCAACATTAAAGCAACTGCACTGCACTGAATATATACTATAAACATTGGACAGTTCTCTACTCTCCAAAGTGATTAAACAAATGAAAGGAAGTAGCAAATAGCGACTAAATGGGTTATTTTCGACATTTTGTTCTATCACAATACATCTGCAAACTCACCTAATAATTATTCTGTAAATATTTGCATTGGCTAATGTCTCACTTTTCAGCTAATAAACAATGTAATGTATTTACATGCTTTGCAGGCAATTAGTTTGCAGAACTAATGAGTTCTTCATTCAAAAAACAGCATGGCGGTAATTACTGTGCTCTGACTCCAAATTGAGAAACACTGTTTCTTCTGAAACAAAAAATAAAATGGAAAGCATATAGATGAGATGGTCATGTAACAAAGCCGGGAGATTGTTGTTTTGAGCTGTGAGGGCGTTAGACGACGGACCAGTGTCTGCTTGAGCTGATAAGTGTGGACATGAATGTGGCTTTGTTGGGCTCACAGGGCCTTTTTACCATGTCACCCCAAACTCATCCATATGGAGGTTAGGTATGGCATCAGAATTGTATCACCAGATCTTGACTTTGAAAAAGTCACAGAATTCATGATCTTGAAAAAGACTGTGTAATTTGATGTTGTTGAAAACTTTTGCTGTTAATTTGAAATATTTGAAAATATTTAGTGTGAATTCACCTAAAAAAAACTGGTTGTAAAATTCAAGTTCCCTTTCGTAGGAACTCGAGCTGCATAGTCGCATTGGGACACGCCCTGAGTGTCACATGGTCTGAAGCCCTTATACAATCATGTGCTGAAGCGACACAGGGAGCTACATCACAGGCTCCATAAAGGCGCTTGCTTCGTGCCATTGAGTCAGGTTTTCTGTTCTTCAGTGCACAATCTCGTCTGCCCATGTTGTACCAACGACTCATGTTGAATTAAGGATCATTATTATTATTCTTTTGAGTGGTAACACAGAATGGAATTTAGGAAGTGCACGCGGCTCATCGTTGGTGAAGATTCCCACGACATGTATATTGCCTGTCTATGTTTTCACCATGCAGAGGCTGCGTTGGAGGGCTCTAATTGCCCACAGTGTAATTTAATGAACGTTAGGACGCTCCGTGAAAGGCTCGCCTCCTTTGGAAATTCGGTCAAGCCATATGCTGGTGCAGACCATCGTTTGACTCGTGGGAGGCAGGCGCGGATGCCGAGGAGATGGGAGATGAGCAGCAGGCCGACCTACGGTTCTCTCTGTTACTCTACCCGGATTTAGCTAGACGTTCCCCGTGGAGTTTACACATGGGCATTTGCAACCTAGCCCTGAGGCCCACACTGTGGTATCCTTTGGCGCTGAGGATGAGGACGCCATATCTATGGCAGCATCAGATTCCGAGGATCTCCCCAGTGGCCAGGCTGAAGCCTTGCCTCCTAGCAGTCGGATTTCCAGACCTTTAGCATCTTATGTGGAATTGCTGGAGGTAATTACCCGTGCAGTGGATAAATTGTACCTTGACTGGCCGGATGATTCGCAGTCAGAGGATCGTAAATCGCTCTTAGACGACTGTTTTTTAGAGGGCCAGCATGCATCTACACCTTGTAGGCCACTCCCTTTTTTCCCCGGACCTCCATTGCGAGATTTCGAAGTCCTGGGATCAGCCTTATTCTGCCAGGATTATGAATCAATTGGCCTCTGAGTTTTCTAATGTGTTGAGCTTCCAACCACAGATATACTTCGATCCTGGTGATGGAAGAGATGCTGGCTGCCCATCTCTCTCCTTCTTCTGTGACCACATGAAAATCGAGGCCTACTCTTCCCTCTAAGCCACGCAAAGTTACATTGTCCTTGTTGAGCACGGCCTACCAGGCTTCGGGCCAGGCGGTTTCGGCTTTGCACACGCTGGTGGTTTTACAAGCCTACCAGGCCCATTTTATGAGGGATTTAGATGAGGGAGCTGGACTGAATGTAGAGGCCGTAAAAAGAACTGTGCCGAGCTTCTGATTTGCCACTAAGGGCTATCAAACATATTGCTCGTGCTGTTGGTCAGAATATGGTCTCGTGGTGGCGGAATGCCATCTGTGGCTTATGCTCACAGATATTCATGACAAGGACAAGGCCTTTCTAATGAACGCCCCTGTGTCACAATCCAGACTGTTCAGTGAGTGGAAAAAATTTGGCAGTCCAGTCGGTGGTGGAAAAATTCCGCACTGTGAAACAGCACACTGCCACGTTCCAGCAGATGCTTCCTCGTAGAGAGAGAGAAAAGACCGCCTCAGCTCCGGTGCATTCACGTACAGTATCTTGTCCCACCAGAGAACTGCATAAGGTGCCTATTCTGTGAGCATAGCAAGAGTTATAGTTTCAGTTTCACTCGCTCCGTGTCCACAGAAATAATCCACGTACTCCATTTTGTCGATTAAATGTCTTCTTATAATCTTGATTCATAAATAAATAAAAACAAACAAATGGAAACAAAATATGTTATCTTAAATATCACAGATGCGGTAAAGAAACTATGTGACTCCACTCTCTTCTATCTGCGCACTCCCCCTCCATTCTACTTTCGCTGTTCTTAAAGGGACAGTACTCAATTTAAACATATTACATCTTTCAATGCAAAGTAAGGAATTTTCATCCAAATAGTAGACATGCATCAAATTGGTCCCACAAATGCAATCAATCAAAACACAAACATCCAAAGGGCATAATGCACTACAAAATATATGATACCAACATGCAACTGAGCCTTTGCAAATAGGCTCCTACATTACCGGCCCCTAATTGTTCTCAAACTCTTTGAAACAATTACTTAAACTTAAACAGAAGGAGCCATATTACTTTAATGTCCTTTGTAAATTCTTCCAAGTCCACAAAATAGCACAAATGTGACTTACAATAGCTGTATTGTCTTCACTATCTACTCATTTTGCCTCCTGCAAAAGGCAAAGTTTTGTTCTGGGTCTTTCCAAAATGTTCATTTTTGTCTTAATGCGGACTTGTTGCACAAGGCACTTCTTGTCAGGAATAGTTTCAATGACCCTTGCTAACACCCATGAATTTCGGAGTCATCGACTACCAGAACAATATCTCCAACAGAGAAGTTTCTTGTTGTGTTATTCCACTTTTGTCTCTGTTGCAACTGCGATAAGTATTCATGACACCAACGTTTCCAGAACAGATCAGAAAAGTACTGAACCTTTTTCCATCTGCGTCTAGAATACAGGTCGTCTTTGTCAAACAGTCCTGGAGGCAATTACGGCTTTGTCTTGAGCAACAACAAGTGGTTTGGAGTCAAAGCTTCCAAATCATTTACGTCACTTGATGCTGCTATGATTGGACGACTGTTGATTATAGCCTCTGCTTCACAGAAAACTGTTTGAAGGCATTCCTCATCAAGAATTTGTTCTCTGATTGTAGCATTAAGGATCTTTCTTACTGAGCATATCAATCTCTCCCATGCCTCGCCATGGTGAGACGCAGTGGGAGGATTAAAAACCCACTTAATTCCTTGCTGACTGAGATGGTCCTGAATCCTTTGGTTGCTCTATTGTTTAATGGATTGTCTTAACTCACACTCAGCAGCTGCAAAATTGGTCCCATTGTCTGACCTGAGAAATTTCACCTGCCCCCTTCTGGCTACAAACTGGCGTATAGCATTTAAACAGGAATCAGTGTCCAATGAAGAAGCATCTTCAATATGCACCGCACGAATTGCTAAGCAAGTGAAGATAACACAATATTTCTTGACATGGGCTCTTCCACGTTTAACCACGAATGGTCCAAAGTAATCTACACCGACTCTTGTAAAAGGTGGATCATCAGGCAACACCCAGTCTGATGGTAAGTCTGTGTGGCAGCAGGGGCGTGGTCAAGCGTCCGTCCGGAGAGAGAGAAAGTGGTAAAGGCGCTTACACCTGAGCTAAATTATGTCTAACACCTGTCTCTAATTCCAGTGAGCTTGGGGAGAGCGGCATATAAACAGCCATGCCACCGCCAGAAGAGAGAGAGAGAGTCTGGCACGAGAGTCTCACTGTGAAGCTACTGAGTTCGTGATGCTACAGAGCTGTGATAAAGACTTTGTGAGGCTGTGACTAGGAGTCTGTGATGCTAAAGAGTTTGTGAAGCTGAAGAAGTTACTGTGCCAGTTGTGACTGTGTTATCCCTAAGTTTGTGATTAAAGCTCACCTGAGACCTGAACCTTCCTGTCCCAGTGACCTCATTCCCTCACACTGGTGCCGAAACCTGGGAATCGAAGTACGCCCCATGGAGTCCTCCCAGGTGGCCGAGATCCTCCAGTCCCTCGCCAGCCTGCATCAGTCCAACCAGCAATCCCTGCTTGAGCTACACCAAGACCAGGAACAACGTTTTTTTGAAATCCTGTGGAGGACCAGCTCGCAATCCGGAATCTCCTCGGCCAGGAGAGAGAGCAAGCGGCGACCCCGGACCACCGCAGCCAACTGCCTCCCCCCACAATCCTGAAGGTTAGTTCCCGCCTCACCCATCCGCTGATTTTGGGGACTAATTGGCCTGAATTTAGAAATGTATTAAAGGGAATATGCACGGATGGGTCCTGCACAAAAGCGATGAGATGTGAAATGTGCGATGCTCTGGCAGGAGAGGCAGAGCCAGGGCCGTCTTTGTCTGCTCCACGTCAGGATGACGTGAGGGGGGGAGAGGCTGTAGCCCCTCCCGTCCTCAGGGGATTTCCCAAAGGGGATTTCCCTTTGGAGCAGTCGTTAGACGAAACCCTCAAGCACGCCTTTGACCAAGTGAGAGTAATCAATGGTCAGCAACTCCAGTCGGGTGTCCCCTTTCATATCCTTATTTCACAATTATAAATGAGCAGTTGTATAGAGTGACACAGGACGCTCAAACAAAGGAAGATACAACCCAGCTCTTAATACCACTTGATGGCAAGACAATTCTTTTCTACGGTGCTGTACTTAGTCTCCCTCATCTAGAGCTTGCGGCTAATGTACAGCACCAGGCACGCCTCCCCCTACACCACCTGCGAGAGCACGGCCCCCAGCCCCCTGTCTGAAGCAACCGTCTGTAAGACAAAAGGGAGAGAGAAATCAGGTGAATATAAAAGCGGCCCCCCGCAAAGTGTGGCTTTAACCTGCGTAATGGTGAAATGGGAAATGGTGTTCCAGGCAGCTCATTATAATCCCATGGCAGGTCATCTAGGGGAAAGGAAAACACTGAACCATCTAATAGCCCGTTTTTTTTGGCCGGGCATTGGCGGCGATGTCTGCAGGTGGTGTGCGGCATGCCACAAATGTCAGCTGGTGAATCCACTGGCCACCCCAAAAGCGCCATTGTGCCCCCTTCCGCTGATCGAGGTCCCCTTCGAGAGAATTGGTATGGATCTCGTCAGGCCATTAAACATTCAGCATGCGGACATCGCTTTGTATTGGTCCTAGTGGACTATGCAACGCAATATCCGGAAGCCATGCCTCTATGCAGCATCTCAGCACGTGGTGTTGCGGAGGCACTCTTCAAAATAATCTCCCGGGTGGGGATTCCGAAAGAAATGATCACCGATCAGGGCACAACCTTTATGTCACGCACACTACACAAGCTTTATAAATTATTGGGCATTAAATCAATCCGCACCAGCGTTTACCATCCACAAACAAATGGCCTGGTGGAGCGATTTAATAAAACCCTTAAAAACATGATCCGTTAGTTCGTGCACGAGGATGCTAGAAATTGGGATAAATGGCTTGATCCCCTGTAATTCGCAATACGTGAGGTCCCACAAACCTCCACTGGATTTTCCCCATTCGAGCTGCTATATGGGCGGCGCCTGCGCGGCGTGCTTGATGTTATGCACGAAGCTTGGGAGGAGGGACCTTCAAACAGCAAGAATGAAATTCAATACGTTCTTGATCTTAGAGCAAAACTCCACACTTTGGGGCAACTAACACAGGAGAATTTGCTCCAAGCTCAAGAACAACAGAGCCAACTGTATGATGGGGGAACTTGGCTGCGGGAATTTGCACCGGGAGATAAGGTACTTGTATTACTCCCCACATCGAGCTCCAAATTACTCGCCAAGTGGCAAGGACCCTTTGAGGTCACACGATGAGTGGGGGATCTCGATTATGAGGTAAAGCAAACCGATAGAGGGGACGCACGTCCAATATATCACCTCAACCTCCTGAAATTGTGGAGGGAGGCAGTCCCTGTGATGTTGGCTGCGGTAGTTCCAGAGGGGGTGGAGCTCGGGCTGGAGGTGAATACAAAACACAGTCATTTCACCCCAGTCACCACCTCTCACCGTGTCAGCTCGCAGAGGTTGCCAAGTTGCAAAAGGAGTTTGCAGATGTGTTTTCCCCTCTACCGGGTTGTATGAACCTCATCCAGCACCACATCGAGACCGAGCCGGGGGTGGTGGTACGTAGCAGCCCCTATCGATTACCCAAGCACAAAAAGAAAATATGTCTGGGAAGAATTGGATGCAATGCTCGATATGGGGGTAATAGAGGAATCCCACAGTGATTGGTCCAGCCTGGTTGTTCTAGTTCTTAAAAGCGACAGGTCTGTACGGTTCTGTGTGGATTATAGAAAAGTCAACACGATGTCTAAATTTGACGCATACCCAATGCCTCGCGTTGATGAGTTGCTCGATCGGTTGGGCACTGCTCGATTTTATTCGACACTGGATTTGACAAAGTGTCATTAGCAGATCCCCTTGACACCAATTTCCCATGAAAAAACAGCCTTCTCCACACCATTTGGATTACACCAATTTGTGACGCTTCCTTTCGGTTTGTTTAGAGCCCTGGCTACGTTTTAGCATCTCATGGACCGAATCCTCAAACCGCATTTGGCTTACACCACAGCATCTGAGGGCAGTTCTGAGATCGCTGAGATGAGCGGAACTCACAGCAAACCCCAAGAAGTGCGGTATCTGGGGTTCCACTTGGGCCACGGGCAGGTGCGTCCCCAAATTGACAAGACTGCGGCAATTGCGACCTGCCAGAGGCCCAAGACCAAAAAGGGGGTGATACGGTTCCTGGAGCTGGCTGGCTATTATAGGAGATTCGTGCCTAATTATTCGGATGTCACCAGCCCGCTGACTGATCTCACTAAAAAGGGAGCTCCAGACCCAGTCCAGTGGACAAAGCAGTGTCAACAGGCGTTCACGCAGGTTAAAGCCACACTTTTACATTCACCCGATTTCTCTCTCCCTTTTGTCTTACAGATGGATGCTTCAGACAGGGGGCTGAGGGCCGTGCTCTTGCAGGTGGTGGAGGGGGAGGAGCACCCAGTGCTGTACATTAGCCACAAGCTCTAGCTGAGGGAGACTATGTACAGCACCGTAGAAAAGGAGTGTCTTGCCACCAAGTGGGCAGTCTTCACTCTCCGGTACCCACCTGCTGGGGTGGGCCTTCAACCTCTGTTCGGCTCACGCCCCACTCCAATGGCTCCACCGCTTGAAAGATACCAACGCGTGGATCACCTGTTGGTATCTGGCTCTTCAGCCGTTTAAGTTCAAGGTGGTCCACAGACCGGGAGCGCAGATAGCTGTCACCGACTTCCTTTCCAGAAATGGGGGGGGAGTGGTGGACAGGCCGGATGTTCCCCGGCCTGAGTCGGGCGGTGGGGATATGTGGCAGCGGGGGCATGGTCAAGCGCCCGTCCGGAGAGAGAGAAAGTGGTAAGGGCGCTTACACCTGAGCTAAATTATGTCTAGTCTAACACCTGTCTCTAATTCCAGTGAGCTTGGGAAGAGTGGCATATAAACAGCCACCCCACCACCAGAAGAGAGAGAGAGAGTCTGGCATGAGAGTTTCACGGTGAAGCTACTGAGTTTGTGATGCTACAGAGTTGTGATAAAGACTTTGTGATGATGAAGAGGCTGTGACTAGGAGCCTGTGACGCTAAAGAGTTTGTGAAGCTGAAGAAGTTACTGTGCCAGTTGTGACTGTGGTATCCCTAAGTTTGTGATTAAAGCTCACCTGAGACCTGAACCTTCCTGTCCCAGTGACCTCATTCCCTCACAGTCTGCCATTAGTTGTTTTGCTGTGGAGGAATGTAAACGATGACAAATAATAATAATTTTTCTGATTGCAGATTTGGCACCAGGTATCCAGTATTTCTGTTGCAGTGTAGAAATCATGTGATTTCTACCACCGTGTCCTGTTCTTTCATGAACACTTTGGAGGATTGAGTTAGTTGAAGATCTTTCGGTATAAGCATAGGCCACTTGTTTTCTTCCGGCAGGGCAGCATTGCTAAGTCTTCCACTGACATGTAAAATTCCACTGTGCAACTGGGGGGTTAATCTGAAGATTGAACTACTTATTTTTATGGCTTGTCGACTTTGTAGTTTTGAAATCTCCACAGCGAACTTCTCCCTTTGACAGTACATTACTATCTCAAGCTCAGCCTCCTTCAAATCATCAACTGAAATGTGACTTCCTTTCCATTTAGCTTTGATGTCTCCCATCTTTTCATTCACTAGCTGCTTGCCTTTACTCGAGTTGACTAGAGTCTCTGCAGCAGTAAGCGTCTTTCTCTTTTGCACAAGTTTAAACAGCATGGTTTTCAATTTTAGAATCCACGCTACAATGCGCTGAAGCTTTATCCAGGAAGAGAAATTATTCATCAGTTGTCTAACTGAACTGTTATTGTGTTGTGTTTGTATTGAATTGACTGACACTGACCTCTTGATCACTGGATCATCTGCAGATATCCTCATTTGGTCCATGTTCTTCGGCCACTCGTCTGTGGATTGGTAAAGAAAATCTGGGCCTGAGATACATTTTTCATTTTGCAAGAAAATGTAAACCTTCTGCCCTCTAGAGGCACAATCTTCTGGATTTGATGCAGTATCAACATGGTTCCATTGTTCAATCTTTGAGCCTTTTAGAATAGTTGTGACTCTGTTTGCCACAAATGTTCTGAATCTTGAGCTCTCATTTC
Source organism: Myxocyprinus asiaticus (assembly GCF_019703515.2). Taxonomy (NCBI): domain Eukaryota; kingdom Metazoa; phylum Chordata; class Actinopteri; order Cypriniformes; family Catostomidae; genus Myxocyprinus; species Myxocyprinus asiaticus. Next base: position 13,029,955 of record NC_059383.1, read on the forward strand.
TGAGATATTTAAGCACAGATGTGCTGTCTGTCCAGTAGACTGAAGGTTTAAGTTTCAGCTGTAGTTCTCTTTTTAACATCAGATCCATTTTTGTGGCAACTGTCACAGCTGTCAGTTCCATTCATGGAATTGTAGGCCTTTTTAGAGGGGCAACTCTGGCTTTCCCTATCATCAATGCACAGTGCACCTGATCCTGTTGATTACACAGAAGAAGATAACTTGCCGTACAATATGCATCTTCACTCGCAACAGCAAAGTCATGTAGCTGTGCCACAACAGCTTCTCCAAACATTGCTGCTTTAATGCATCTGCTCACCTTAAACTCTTCAAGTTGATGAAGTCCATTGAGCCAGTCTGTCCACCTTTGTTTTACTTGCTCTGGAAGATCGTCATCACATCCTATTTTCAGCCTGCATAAATCCTGCAGGATCATGTTTTCTGGTAAAACTACAGGTGCAAGAAACCCCAACGGGTCATAGATAGAACTGACAATCGAGAGCAGTCCTCTTCGAGTTAGTGGACGATCTTTTATGACTATTTTGAATTGAAATGTGTCTAACTCAACATTCCAGTGGATGCCTAATGCTCTTTCCATTGGCAGTGTTTCTTGATCAAGATCTAAGTCTTTCACTCCATCAGCCCATTCATTCTCAGGGATAGCTGTTAAAACAGCACGACTGTTACTTGTCCACTTAACTAGGCAAAAACCTCCTTTGGAACGTATTGCCCATAGACCATGATACAGCTCTATGGCTTGTGTCTCAGTGGCTGTGGACTTTAAACAGTCATCTACGTAAAAATTTCAAAGAACAGCGTCAACAACATCAGCCTTGAATAATGTGCTATGATCTTCAGCACACTTCCTCAAAGCATAGCTGGCACAGCTGGGCGAAGAAGTAGCACTAAACAAGTGGACAACCATTTTGTGTTCCACCAAGTCTCCATTATAATCTCTGTGAGGCCACCACAGGAATCTTAGAAGATTTGAATCTTCTTCATTGATGCGAACCTGGTGGAACATAGCTTCCACATCTGCCATAATAGCAATACTTTCTTGCCTGAATCTTGTAATGACACCGACAAGATTATTTGTGATGTTAGGACCTTGTAAAAGTTGTTGGTTCAATGACATCCCTTGATAAGATGCCCCACAATCGAAAACAACTCATAGTTTTTGTTTGAGAGGATGGTACACCCCATGATGAGGTAAGTGTAATACTTCTCAGTGGAAGGAGGAGGCGAGAAGCAGATTTCCTGGTTCAGGTAAATGTTTTTATTTTCCTCTTTGTGGCAGATACACACTCGCAGGGCTTTTCCGTTGTTCAATGAGTCAGTCTAAAAATACACAAACTACTTCACAAAACAAAAACTCTCAACTTTGCAATAAACTCTTCCCTCCACAATCGGGTCTCTGATGCCTAGGTTCTCTCCCCTCTACCTGCGGCGAGGCTCTATTTATGCCGCTCTCCCCGTACTCACTGAAATTAGAGACAGGTGTTAGACATAATTTAACTCAGGTGTAAGCGCCCTTACCGCTTTCTCTCTCTCCGGAGAGATGCTTGACCATGCCCCCGCTGCCACAGTAAGTACCATAACTTGTCATCTGTCTGCTTGTGATTGTCTTCTGTCAGCTTAACAGCATAGTCATTTCTGATAAGACTGTTCAAGAAAGATGTATACTCTGTGTGGAACTCAGGATTTCTGATTAATTTTCTTTTCAAATTCAGAGCCCGTTGTTCAGCCACCACACGATTATTTGGCATCTGAATAGCTTTGTTCTTCAAAGGCAGGCACAAGTTGTAATGACCATCTACAAGTTTAGCTGACTCAGACATCATTTTCATAAATTGGTGGTCTTCCTTGGACATTTCCATTTGATCATCCCTTTCTGCTTCAGGGAAATCCTGCTTGAATTGCTGTTGCCACAAGTCCTTTAATCTGGCTACTGATATGCGATTCACAGATACCTGAACACTCCTTCCCTTTCTTGTGACTTCATTACTGTTTCTGAAGGGTCCATTATCTGTCCAGCCCAACTTGGTTCTTACAGCAAATGGTCCATTGTCTTTACTGCTAATAACTTGCCAAGGCACCAAGACTTCAGGCACATTAGCTCCTATTAGCAATCCAATTTCTGCTTCGATGACAGGGAGACAACCCTTGTTACGATACGGCCATCTCTCCAATTCCTTTTGCTGTGGAATGTTGCCTTTGTGAACTGGAATTGTTCTCTGTGTGAAGATGTCAGGAAGTTGAATGAACTTATCATCATCTAGACTGCTAATCTCCAACCCAGACACTACGTGAGCTTTGACTTGTCACCCATCACCCATTGTTCTCAGAAGTATATCTGAATTTCTTCCGTTCACTCTCAGTTCAGACATCAAAGCTTCTGTACAGAAAGTATCTGAACTACCTGGGTCGAGAAATGCATACGTTTTGACCAGATATGTACCTTTCATAGTCTTAACTTGTACAGGAACAATTGACAAAGTACACTCATTCTCACAGGTATCTATAACTCCGCTTGTGTCCCTTTCTGTACAGACTAATGCACTAGTAACAGACTGTCCATCACTGTTATACATTTTATCTACCTGAAAACATGCAGTTTCTTTTGGTTTCATATGCAGTACAGTTGGATGAGGCAAAGAACATTCACTGCAGCTCAGTCTTTCTTTGCATTGTTTGCTCATGTGATCATGCTTTAAACAGCCAAAACACAAGCCCTTGGCTCGCAAAAAGTCAATTTTCTCTTGGTGTGTCTTACTTCTCAACTTTTTACACGATTCCAGGTTGTGTTGCACTCCTTTACAAAAGAGACATGGTTTCATCTGACAGCTGGAATGTTTATTTTGTGATCTTTGAACTGAAAGTTTGTCATCATCTTCAACTTTACTGTCAATTGGTACAGCACTAGTCGTAAAGATCCTTTTTGTTGCAGTTTTTTATAAGCACTTGCTTCCGCATGTAACTTAGCTTGTCCTTTAGATGTTGAACTATCTCTTATGTCTCCAAACACTGGATGAAGAGAAATCTTTGCTTGCTTCTTAATGAAATCAACTAAATCTTTGAACTTCACTCTAGCATTTTGCTTCTCTTGAATTTCACCTGCTACAGATCACCGTTTTTCTCTTAGTTTGTATGGAAGCTTCACAATGATAGCTCTCAGATTTGCTGCATTATCCATCTCTGCCATGTAACTTATATCTGACATTGCATTGCAGCATCCTGATAGAAACAATGAAAAGGAGTGAAGTGCCTCTCTGTCTTCTGGTTTGATAGAGGGCCAATGTAAAGCTTTGTTCATGTATGTGACTGCAATCTGATTCTCATTTCCAGAATGCTCTCTCAGAAGCTGTTTTTCCTTAAAATAGCCTTCTGCAGGGTTCATATGTAGACAACTACGAATCAGTTCCTTAGGTTTTCCAGTCGTGTACTGTTCCACGAAGTACAAACAGTCCTTATTGTTATCAGTACGATCTTCAACTCCATGTTCAAAGGTCCAAATGAACAGTTTATAATTGAGAGGATCCTCTTTGAAAACGGGTATGTCAATTGAAGGAAGCATGCACATTTTTGATGCTTCACTAAGCACTCAGTAATATTGGCTTGCCGCTCCATGGCATTGCATAAAGAATCAACTACGTCTCCCTCTCTTCCTGAAGAAGGCTCTTTTGGGATAGTGTTATTAGTTGACTGTGGCCAAAGAGGTTAAAACACATCAAGCAGACTTTCCTGTTTCAGTTCATCTTCATGAGCCGTTATTCAACCTGACTCCAAATCTATTTCTTTGTGACTTACCGATGAAGATCGACTGCTTTCATACTGCTTAATAACTTTAATCTTTGCATCCGATGCTGCAGGGGAAACCTCTAGCTCAAATTCTTCCCTTTTTGCCTTTAGTTCAGTTTCTTGTCATTCAAAAGCTTGTTTCTTCTTCAATGCAGCATGTTTAACAAGTAGTGCAGCTCTTTCCACTTCAGCAGTTATACGTGCAGAGGAAGTTGTAGAAGCTATAGTCCTGCCATCTACTGACCCATGTTTCTTATGCTTCTTACTTGAAGTCAATGACACAGAGGAAATATTATCATTAGGATTTACTTCTAAATCATACTGTTTTGCTTGCTCAGCATTTTCTGAAACCTGTTTCATCCACTTGTTGACTGCAGTAATGAATCTTTCACATGAGCAGGCCCTTGGTTCAAACCATGTATGCTGGTCCTTTGCATAATTTTCATCAGACATAAACTCCTCAATAGCATGATTGAGCTGACAGAAGTCTATATACAAATCTTTGTAGTCAGTTTCCAATTCAGTTCTAACAGTGTCAACATGTGCAGCATCATCCATTAGTTGTTCAATTTCCTTAGATTTATTGTGAGCTGAGCTAGTTTAGCTTTCCTTGACTGCACAAGCCTTTGCGATTTTTCTTCCTTTGCTTTCTCAGTCATTTTTACTGGCCTTTTAGTATAAGTGCAGCCCTCAGTTTTCTTCATAATATCATCCATTCTTTAATCTCAAGCATCAAAATCAAGTGAATCATTGTCCTTATATTCGAACATTGTCCTTATATCGAACTGTGCAGTGTCACGTTTCAATTTTTTACTTCAGAAATCTTCTCGGAAGAAATAGCGCCTTTAAATCACATGTAGATAATGCTACCGCACCTCTGAGATAATCCTAGGATGCCTTTTCCCATGAAACTCCAATTTGTGTACACTTCAAGATCCATTTTTCCTTGAAACATACATATATCTTCGTGTCAAACATGTCTTTATCCATCAGGAGCAAGTTTCTTTACTAATATTCCGTGCGCATAGCAAGAGTTATAGTTTCGGTTTCACTCACTCTGTGTCCACAGAAATAATCCACGTACTCCATTTTGTCGATTAAATGTCTTCTTTTAATCTTGATTCATAAATAAATCAAAACAAACAAATGGAAACAAAATATATAATCTTAAATATCACAGATCCAGTAAAGAAACTGTGTGACTCCACTCTCTTCTATCTGCGCACTCCCCCCTCCATTCTACTTTCTGTTCTTAAAGGGACAGTACTCAATTTAAACATATTACATATTTCAATGCAAAGTAAGAAATTTTCATCCAAATAGTACACATGCATCAAATTGGTCTCACAAATGCAAACAATCAAAACACAAACATCCAAAGGGCATAATGTACTACAAAATATATACAATACCATCATGTAACTGAGCCTTTGCAAATAGGCTCCTACAGCACCAGACACGAGTTTTGCACCCCCTCAGAAATATTGGGGTCCTCGTTAATTCCTGCCATCATGGGCGTGTCCACGTAGGTGTTTGGATGTTTGACCGGCCCCTTTTAAACAGCCGGAAGGCACCAGAAGCGAGCCTGACGGACTTGCAGTGAAATGAAGGGTGAGCCCCCATTCAGTGAATGAAAGTGGACCATACAAACGTATCCATGTTGTTCCTGTTTGCCCTTCAGACAGTATCGGGTTGAGTTCACCGTTGTTCATGCTTCAAACACCCAACAGCCGGAATATAGAATACAGTTTCCCCCTGCAACTTGCTCTGGGGAGCGAACATTAAAAATTCACATTCCGAATTCAGCCTCTGTCTCCATGACCAAGGGTCTCGAGACATGCATAACAGAATTCAATATTCATCAAACACAAGTGTACACAAGACACACAGTGAACATAAGCACCACACGTTGTCCCCCCAAAAAGAATGCTGGGGCCACTGTGGCGAACCAGTTTTCCCAAATAAACATTTCCTCCAATGTTCGTACATTTTTCCCCATTCAAAATACCAGGGAAAAGGTTTATTCTGTCAGTGTCCCTGCTGCAAAGGCATCTCAGTGTGCTCATTTTTTATGCCTAAGTACAATAAAGGCAAAAACATTATCAAATTTCCGTCAACCAGCCTCAGTAGTAGAGGAGCAAAGGCTTCCTTCCACTGTGTCACTGGTTCGGGGCAGTCAGCAAAAGTAAGCCAAGCGTGCCATCTAGTGGTTAAAGGTCACGCTGCAAGCAAAAGCCATGCATTAATCCCTCTGTCTGCCCGTCTGTCAACATGGCAGCAGCTGATGGGCATTTCGAACTATATTTCATATATTTCGAACTGGGTACTTTAAACAATAAAGCATGGTTACATAATTAAATTCAGGTGAACTCCGCCGGTGTTCGACGTGGTTGTTCCAGCAGACGTTTCTGTTCGAGAAGCCCTGTTTTGTTTTTTTCTGGATTTTTCCCCTTTTTCTCTCAATTTGGAATGCCCAATTCCCAATGTGCTGTTTAAGTCCTCGTGGTCGCGTAGTGATTCGTCTGATTCGCCTCAGTCCGGGTGGCAGAGGACGAATCCCAGTTGACTCCGCGTCTGAGACCATCAACCCACGCATCTTATCATATGGCTTGTTGAGCACATTGCCACGGAGACATAGTGCGTGTGGAGGCTTCATGCCATCCACCGCGGCAACCACGCTCAACTCACCATGCACCCCACCGAGAACGAACCACATTATAGCGACCACGAGGAGGTTACCCCATGTGACTCTACCCTCCCTAGCAACCGGGCCAATTTGGTTGCTTAGGAGACCTGGCTGGAGTCAATCAGCACACCCTGGGATTCGAACTAGCGAATTAGCGAACTCCAGGGGTGGTAGCCAGCGTCTTTACCACTGAGCTAGCCAGGCCCCCGAGAAGCTCTGTTTTTGATTCGTGAAATTCATTCTCTCTTAGAAAAAGGGGCGATAGAGGAGATTCCCCCTTCTCAAAGAGAGTGCGGTTTTTACAGCCGTTATTTTCTGGTCCCGAAAAAAGATGGTGGCTTGCGTCCCATTCTGGATTTGAGACATTTGAATTTCAAACTAATGAATGTCAATTCAGAATGCTGACGCAGAAGCAAATAATGTCACAAGTGCAGCCGGGGGACTGGTTTGTGACAACAGATTTGAAGGACGCTTTTTTCCATATTCAGATTGCGCCAAAGCTCAGGTGCTTTCTCAGATTCACTTTGGGGGCAAAGCGTATCAATTTTGCATCCTTCCATTCGGACTTGCACTGGCACCACGCACTTTCACAAAATGCATGGATGCAGCTTTGACGCCCATGAGGCTTCAGGGCATCCGCGTTTTGAATTATCTCGATGACTGTTTGGTGCTAGCTCACTCTGAGGCTTTGGCTGCCCAATATCGAGATGCCATTCTCAGCCATCTGAGCAATCTAGGGCTATGTGTAAACCTAGACAAGAGTGTCCTGTTGCCAAGGCAACAGACTCTGTTTCTAGGGGTGGAGCTAGATTCACGGGCGATGCAGGTGCATCTGTCTCCAGCATGCATTCTGTCATTCTGCCGGTGTCTAGTGATGTTCACAGTTAGATGCGCTCTCCCTGCGAGAATATTTCACAGGCTTTTGGGGCTCATGATCGTGGCTTCCACTGTCATTCCCCTGGCCATGTTGCATGCGAGACCTTTTCAGTGCTGGATGAACTCCACAAAAGGACTTCAACCACTGACGCAGGTGTTCCGTCTCTTCAAAGTGACACGTGGGTGCTACTGAACTCTGTTACCATGGAAACGGACCCACCTTCTGATGTCGGGCGTTCTGTTGGTACAGGTGTGTCGCCGCAAGGTTATAACGACAGACGCCTCCTCCACGGATTGAAACGCTGTATACGAGGGTCATATAGCCTACGGGGTCTGGACGGGCCAGCGGCAATATTGGAATATAAACTGTCTGGAGATATTCACGGTGCTACTTGGTGTTGTTAAAATGTTTCCTCCCAGAGATTCAGGGCAGGCATGTCCTTATCCAGTTGGACAACAGGATGGTGGTGTCCTATATCAATCACCAGGGAGGAGTATGTACTCATGCCATGCTGAGGCTGGCATGGCGCATTCTTCTGTTGGCACAGGAAAATGTGTTGTCTCTACGAGCCGGGCCGGTTGAATTTGGGGGCAGTTCTCCTGTCCAGATAGGGCTTAATGCCCGGCAAGTGGACATTACATCCTCAGATTATGGACCAAATCTGGAGAAGGTTCGGCAGAGCGGAAGTGGATCTGTTTGCTTAGAGCAAGATGTCACACTGTCCCCTATGGTTTTCCCTCTGCCCCCTGGCACTGCTGGGCATCAATGCATTGGCGCATCAATGGCCAACAATACATATTTACGTGCTTCCACCGATCCATCTGCTGCACGCAGTTCTGAAGAGAGTTCGGGAGGATCAGGTTCGGCTTCTGTTAGTGGTGCCATTTTGGCCATCTCAGGTATGGTTTTTGACTCTGGTTTCTCTCCTGGAGAAAGTGCCATGGGAGATTCCAGTCAGAACAGACATGTTTTCTCAGGTTTGGGGCAGCATTTGGCACCCCTGGCCAGACTTGTGGAAGTTATGGGTATGGCCCCTCAATGGGGTGCTCTTTTGAATGATGGGTTATCCCCCGCTGTGGTTGATTCCATTCTGAATGCTAGAGCTCCATCAACTAAGAAGCTTTATACGTTCAAGCGGCGTATTTTTGCTTCTTGGTGTACAGCGCGAGGTGAAGATCCAGTTCACTACCCTGTCGGTACAGTGCTGGATTTTTTGCAAGAGCGTTTTGGGGCCGGAGTTGCCCCAGGAACGCTTAAGGTCTATGTTGCCAATATTGCGGCTGAGCATGCGCTTATCAATGGAGTCTCTGTCAGTAGACATTCTCTTGTCTCTCGTTTTATGTGCTGGGTACGCAGGCTTAGAACTTTCCGCCCCATCCGCGTTCCTTTATGGGATTTATCTGTTGAAATGTAGCAAAGCGATGGAAACAGCTAAAAAGTCATTTTAAACAACTGTGACAACAACACTGTGAAAAGACAAAAAGGTATACTTTGGGGATACTTATTATAGCTTAATTAATGTGTTTTCAAGACAGTATCAACTTAATCAGTAAATTGGATCCTTCACCTAACAGCAAGTTTCATCAAGAACCTTATTTCATAATCATATAGGCAAAGGACATTTACCAGTGGAAACGAATAATCAGACTACCTCATTTTAACTGCAAGTCTGCAAAAACACACACACATACACACATATATATATATATATATATATATATATATATATATATATATATATATATATATATATATATATATATATACCTGTGAGCAGCAATTAACGGGGTTCATGCGGTTTAAGGCCTTTAAGCACATGTGTAAAAAGGTATTATGTTTTATTTAGCAAGCATGTAGCTACCTAGATCATAGATGGAATAGACCATTTACAGCCGATACAGGCAATTTACTAAGGAAATACGTGGTTTTTGAAGCTTTTTAAAGCTCATAGTGCTACCTATGGTCCGAGCTCCATAAAAGTCTGCATGCTTGTTTAGAATCATATGTCGCATGTGCTCAGCTAATTTTGTAAAGTTCTGAGTTTCTGTTTAGGAATTATGGGCTTATTTGTACACTTGACCACGCCCATTTTCTAAATGACACTGTTATAGCTACCCAAAGGGTAAAGTTCAAAAACATTTTTTTGATCATTATTGACCTAGAGAGTCCAGAAAATTGTACTGCACTGGTTTTATTGAGGTTGAGCAAAAAACCTAGGACTAGTTCACAAAATGGATCCTTCGTGGCCTTGCCTACCCCAGAATTCATTGCGCGCCAGTGACGACAGGATTTTTTGAGAGAAATTGTCGAATTACACTTTTAAACTTAAGTATTGCGTTTCAACTTACTCAAATATCTAATGATACAAATGTAAAAAACTTTAAAGTGGTTCAAATGTTGACCTATATCTTACTAAGATACGATTATATATAGTTTATACTCTTTATTATATACAGAAATGGACCATGTGAAAATATTTAGACAGTTTGTGAACCCTGTTTTGTTTTCAGACAGTTTAATATAACTTTCAAAAAAGTCCAGTACAAACGTTACAGTCACTCGGCAGCTGTCACAGTTGTTAGGCGACAAGAACAGTCCTCCGTAGGCTAGACTGTCCCAATTAACAATGCTCAGTCTGACCTTCATGGCCTTCGAAGGCGTGGCCTTTGAAGTCCGAGTCCTTCGAAGGATGCAGCCTTTGAATTGCAACACAGCCATTATGTGTATGTGTGAAACACCACGTGATTACAGAGGCGTAAAACTCATTAGCGCCATCCATTGGCCAATTTCTTTCAAATTTCTCACAGACCTCTAGGGCCAGGAGTCGAACAGGCCCACCGAGTGTTGTGCCGATCGGCCTCCATTAACCTTGTCTAATAGGTGCTCAAATTTCATTGGCCGATGGCGGCCATGTTTTTTGAGATAAGCCAATGTCCTCATAGACAGTCAACTTTTTTTCATAATTATTGATAATCAGACATAATAGTATATTTCTGCACTGGATTGCTTCCGATTGGGTGAAAACCTAGGACTAGTTCGCAAAAGTAGGTTTTTAACATTATCTGAAATATTTACCGAACCTAGTGGCCGATTTTTTAAAAACTTTGCACAACCCTCTCAGACTAAGAGTCAAATAGGTCCACCAAGTTTCGTTCCGATGGGTCATTGATAACCTTGTGTAATAGCTGCTGAAATTTGATTGGCCGATGGCAGCCATGTTTTTCAACATATGTGAATGTCCATATATACAAAGATGGCAGCTGAGACAAAGACAATGTTTGCAAATTTTGAAATCAATAGGATTAACAGTTTCATAGTTATAGCCAATTACATGTTTTTTTTGGTATTATAGCGCCACCATGTGGCAAAACCGCACCAACTTTTCTGGGCGACCAAAGATTGACCTCTTACATAAGCATGCCAAGTTTGGTGAAGATATCTCATTTCCTTCAAGAGTTATAGCCATTTATGTAAAATTGGCGACTCCTAATTCAGATGTTTTCGCATACCATAGCTAGCTCGTGTCAAAAGTTCAAACTTTTTTGATAACTTTTGATATTGAGGCTCCATAGAACCGTTTGGCCCTGGTTTGGTCCCGATCGGATGAAAAACCTAGGACTAGTTCACAAACAAGTCATTATAGGCGGAAATGAAATCGAAGATATACGTTTTGTTTGGTTTGAGCCAAGGATTCCAATGGTATAAAGTACTTGAGTCTACAACAAATGGTCTAGGAGTTATGAGCAGTTTCGTTTTTGATCGCTGTAGCGCCCCCTATTGACCGATTTGGCTGAGTCCTTGTTTCTGAGTAGCAAGCAAAACTACTACTATCTGACTAAGTTTCAAGCCTCTAGGCCTTACGGTTTGCTCTGCCCAATCAGTTTTATGGCAAAATAATAATAATAATAATTCAGCGCTAAGCGCTTGAACCCCTAATAATAATAATAATAATAATAATAAAAATCGTAACAATTACAATAGGGTTTCAGCACTAAGCGCTTGAACCCCTAATAAAAATCGTAACATTTACAATAGGATTTCAGTGCTAAGCGCTTGAACCCCTAAAAATCTTAACAATTACAATAGGGTTTCAGCACTAAGCGTTTGAACCCCTAAAAATCTTAACAATTACAATGGGGTTTCAGCGCTAATTGCTTGAACCCCTAAAAAGCTTAACAATTAAAATAGGGCTTCAGCGCTAAGTGCTTGAACCCCTAAAAATCTTAACAATTACAATGGGGTTTCAGCGCTAATTGCTTGAACCCCTAAAAAGCTTAACAATTACAATAGGGCTTCAGCGCTAAGTGCTTCAACCCCTAAAAATCTTAACAATTACAATGGGGTTTCAGCGCTAAGCGCTTGAACCCCTAATATAAACATTTTAACAATTACAATAGGGTTTCAGTGCTATGCGCTTGAACTCCTAAAAATCTACATTTAGTAGACGAGAAGTATTAAATAATAAATCAAACAAAATAAATGGATATATTTCTATACGTCTGTTAAATGGTTGTAAGATCAAAAATGGTTGAACATTTATACGTATATATATATGCAATTATATATTTCTCTCGCTTATTAATATTTTTATCAAAATGCTGGATAGTCTAACCTCATATGTAATTACGTGTATCTCACGTCACAAGATAGCCAGCTCAGTTCATAGTCAGAGGTTGCAGGGTAATCTAAATATCATCTGATTTGGCTTCTCTCATAATCAGATGATACCATCGCTTAGACATGAACACACAACCTGCAATGACGGATTGTCCTATCATTAAGCTTCAGTAATGGTCCTATCCTGGTCTCATACATGTGGTAACAAACAGTATCTTAACCCAATCTACCGGTCACAAATGATTTCGGAAGAATTCAGAATAAATCAAATAATAACTATTTATTTGCCAAGTAGGATATAAAACATTGTTACAAGAATTCAATCAAACCCAATTTCACACATGATCAGAATAAACAAACATTCCTAAAAATAAAAGACAAGTCAAAGTAACATACCTGGCAATAGAAAGTGACATGCAGCGATAAGCGTGGGATATCTGACTACAGATTCCTGGTAGAGAAAACTACACACAGCAATTGTGTGGGATATCTGACTACAGACTCCCTGATTCCTTTGTCATCTCTCCTTAAATACCAAATGATTCTATTGTTATTTCAGATGTGTGTGTTTTATGTTATTCAGGATTTGGTTTACAATTTAGGGGTTTGAAGGTAGACCTTTGAAACTTGTGATTGAGTAGGTCATTTGATGTTTACAAAGAATACACCTAATCTGCATACAGCATCTAGTCCCTGTGAGAGATCTGGGAGAGGCATGTCTCTGATAGAATGCAGTATTTTACTAAGTTCTTAAATCTTACTTGTGATTTGACTTTGCTGAAAGGGAATGAGACCGTTTTACCAGTTTCACTGAGACCTCTTGAATGATACCAAACATGTATGATCAGAAAACCTTTTACATTACAGAACAGGCTAAGTCATAACTTAGTTTTTGGTGACCCGAAAGTGAGGTGAGAGAGGGGGCAGATGTGAGTGAGATTTGTGTTTTATGGTCCTTGCTCAGTAGGGTGTGTTGTCACAGGTGGAGATGCTCTTCTGTGTGAGAGTTTTATGACATTGGTTCTCACAGAGTTCTTTGACTTTTACTGGAAATAGCACCTTTTGGGCTTAGACATTCTGGTGCCAGCCTTACAAATTTGTTTCCACTGGGAATGTGATGAAAAAAAAGCTGAAATAAATAATTATCTCTACTTTTATTCTGACATTTCACATTCTTAAAATAAAGTAGTGATCCTAACTGACCTAAGACGGGGAATGTTTTTTATGATTAAATGTCAGGAATTGTGAAAAACTGAGTTTAGATGTATTTGACTAAGGTGTATGTAAACTTCTGACATCAACTGTATATATATATATATATATATACTCTGTATATATTAATTCATTCATTTAAAATTACTTTTGAGCTGTTTCCATCACTTTGCGATTGTCCAAGGGAGAGATGGATTACATAGACGCTCATTTGCTTTTCCTTACATTCCCGGATGTCATCCTCGAATTTTGCCACCTGAATTTCTCAACCTGTATTCAACAAACTGAATATTGAGATCTGAATTTCACGACCTGAAATCCAACACTTTTGAGGTGAATTCATTCAAAATATTTTCAAATATTTAAAATTAACATCAACATTTTTCGATAACATCAAATTACACTCACTTTTTTCAATATCATGAATTCGGTGGCTTTTTAAAATTCATGATCTGGTGATATAATTCTGACGCCATTGTTAGGTCAGGCCATCAGTGTAGCCAGTGAAACAATACTACTGCTGAGTGGAAAGGACAATGTTTTTTTTTTTTTTTTAAACAAATATTGCCTCAGACTGGTGATTATAAAGCAAACCTGTCTTGATATGTCAACATTTGCATGTGTAAGGAGTTGTTAATGTTTACACAAGACATGTTCTTGTGTTAAAAAACAGTGAGATGCATCACAGCAGTAAAGAATAGAAAAAAGTAATGACACTTGTTGCAACTGTCAAGGATTTCTTTCTATTGCATGTTTACATTAGGACTGTTGATTTAATGTTAATTCAGTGTTATTATTATATAAAAAATAATGTGAAAAAAATTAACACAATGAATCATCCCCTTGTTCCGTAATAAGGAATAATTCTACCATCTGAGCAATTCAAGTGCAAATCCAGCTGTAAAGGCAATGTCTAGGTTACTATCATAACCCCCGTTCCTTGATGGAGGGAACGAGATGTTGTATTGATGTAGTGACACTAGGGGTCACTCTTGGGAGCCCCAAACACTTCTGATGTTTTAGAAAAGGCCAATGAAAATTGGCGAGTGGAATTTGCATGCCACTCCCCGGACATACAGGTATAAAAGGAGCTGGTGTGAAACCACTCATTCAGGTTTGTGCTGAGGAGCCGAGACAGAGTCCTGGCCATTACAGCGGGTAGTTCAGTGTTGTGGCAGGAGGGACACAATGTCTCGTTCCCTCCATCAGGGAACAGGGGTTACAACAGTAACCTAGACATTCCCTATTTGTCACTCACTCGACGTTGTGTCGATGTAGTGACACTAGGGGTCCCTATACGAAACTCCACAACCAGCTGAACTGTGTTACGTGGATCAGCGGTGCAGGTGCAGGTAGGCCACTGCATGCCAAGTAACAAGTGCACCGGCCCCATCATAACCTTCCCAACGCCCCGTGCACGTCGTATGGACCCTCGCCCCCCGAAAGCATAAAAGAGGGGGTCAGATGTGCCCACAATGGGAACAGGCCACACCAGCTGGTTTGGCCTTTTCTTTTCTTTCTTCTCCCGGAGAAAGAACTCGTTTGATTCCAGCTGGGGCCAAACATATTCGTGTCAGGGTAGGTGTCCCTCTGCCCAAGGGGAGACACGGGTCTACTGTCAGGGAGACCGTACCGTGGAAGATTACGTCATATGGGGTTACCGACAGGGAACCAACGTATATGGGGCACCTATCCCAGTACAGGGGCTGACCTGAAGAGGGCATACTGACACAAGTACTGGGCCTGGCATCTGCAGGTGCTGAGGGAGGAATCCAGGGTTCACCAATCCCGGGAACTCACATGGATGAAAGAGCGCACATCTTCCACTCAGAAGGGGAAAGGCGCTTGTGTGTCAGCGGTACATCCGGCCAGCTGCCCGCATCCTTACCTGTTTGTACCTACCAACACATGGGACGAAACTGGCTCAATGTATTGGGTGTTGCCCAGCCCGCTGCTCTACAGATGCCCTTCTGCTGTCCCCTGAAACAGACAAAGAGCTGCTCGGAGCATCTAAAGTGCTCATTGTGGCCCAAATAGATACACAAAGCGTGTACCAGACACAGCAACGATAAGGCTGGGTCTGCCTCCTCCCGGGGCAGTGCTTGCAGGTTCAATACCTGATCTTTAAAGGGGGTAGTGGGAACCTTGGGCACATAGCCCAGCCGGGGTCTCAGGATCACGTGAGAGTATGCTGGACCGAACTCTAGGCATGTATCACTGACAGAGAATGCTTGCAGGTCCCAAACCCTCTTGATGGAGGTGAGCGCAGTCAGGAGGGCCATCTTCAAGGAGAGGGCTTTCAGCTCAACTGACTCTAAGGGCTTGAAAGGGGCTCTCTGTAGGCCCAGCAGAGGTCCCATGAGGGAACGAGGTGCGGCCAAGGAGGATTCAACTTCCTGGTGCCTATAAGGAACCTGACAATCAGGTTGTGCTTCCCCAAATACTTACCGTCCACTGCATCGTGGTGTGCCTCTATAACAGCTATATACACCTTCAAGGTGGAGGGAGACAGCTGCTCCTCCAACCTCTCCTGCAGTAAGGAAAGCACTGACCCGACTGCACAACTCCGTGGGTCTTCACTTTGGGAAGAACACTAATTCGTGAATAGGCACCACTTCAAGGTGTACTGTCGCCTGGTAGAAGGGGCCCTGGCCTGAGTGATAGTGTCCACCACTGTGGGTGGTAGACCACTCAGATCTTCCGTGTCCCGTCCAAGGGCCAGACGTGAAGGTTCCAGAGGTCTGGTCGCAGGTGCCAGATCGTGCCTAGTCCCTGAGAAAGAAGGTACTTCCTCAGGGGAATTTGCCAGGGAGGGGCTGTCACGAGGAGCGTGAGTTCTGAGAACCAAGTCTGGGTGGGCCAGTAGGGCGCTACCAACAAGACTTGTTCCTCGTCTTCCCTGACCTTGCACAACATCTGTGCAAGTAGGCTCACTGGGGGAAACGCATACTTGCGCAGGCTGCTGCTGACATACCCGCGGAACGGGTCTCGCGGCGAAGCGGGCTGGAAAGTGCTACGTCGGGGGGCCTTGTGTCCCGATCTCGCTGTATAGGGAGAGACGTTAAGGCACTTACCTTGCTCCGTGTACCCAATGTAGGACTGGTCAGCGAAGGGGGAGGAGGCTGAGTGTCCTCATAGCCAGCCACAACCGCCTGTGCGTGGGTGTGTGTGTCACAGCCAGGTGCGTGGAGGCGGGAAACACACACCTGCAGCTCCCTGGTCGCGAATGCTCAGTGCACAGCTGTCATAATGACGACAGCTGAAGGTATCGAGTGTATGACCCAGAGAGTGAGGAAAGCGCTCTTTTTTTGAAAATGTGGGTACCGCAACACCTCGGGCATGCGGCGAACTCAACAAAAAAGGAAACCAAGGATTCTCCCTCCGGCCCTCCACCGGGGCATGGAGTGGTCTGTCTACCACCTCCAAATGTGGCGCGGGTCTCCTCATCTCTGGGTCACCCATCTCAGGGGCGCTTAGAAGCCTTCCTAGGGTTCTTGATCATGGACCGTGGGACGGGGGCATCAACTTCCTGTGGGGAGCTCTACGCCAGGGCCGAGCCATTGGCTTAGGCTGCGGTGGAGCCGATGATGCCGATGTTGCCGCTGCAGGAAGGTCACCGCGGTGACGGGCAGATGGGGTGCGCAATCTTGAACCATGCCAGGGCAAGATGTGCTGAATGGCCTCGGTCTGCTGCTTTACTATCGAAAACTGCTGTGCGAAGTCTTCGATGGTGTCGCAGAAAAGGCCAGCCTGGGAAATGGGGGCGTCAAGTAAGCGAACCTTGTCGGCATCCCTCATAACAACCAGATTGAGCCAAAGGTGGTGCTCCTGGACCAACAATGTGAACATTGCCTGCCCGAGAGCCCGTGCTGTGACCTTCATCGCCCATAGGTCATGGTCGGTTGCCGAGCGCAGCTCCTGCATTACTCTCGAGTCAGGACCACCCTCGTGCAGCTCTTTCAATGCCTTGGCCTGGTGGACCTGCAGGAGGGCCATGGCATGCAGAATGGAGGTGGCCCACCCTGTGGCACTGTAAGCCTTCAGCATCAGAGACGAGGCCTTGGATGGGAGCCTAGGACGGTTCCGCCAGGTGACGGCACTCTGCGGGCACAAGTGCACCACAATCGCCTGCTCTTCATGGGGAACATCTGTGTTGCCCCTGGCCGCCCCGGTTTCGAGGGTAGTGAGAGCAGCAGAACTCGAAAGCTGAGTCCGGGGCAGTGAAAGGTGCCCACCACGACTTTGCGAGTTCTTCATGCACCTCTGGGAAGAAAGGCACCGGGAGCGGTGCTCCGACCCCAGGAACCAATCATCAAGCCGCAAGGGTTCAGGGCAGGGTGGAGGGTTCCACTCCAGCCCGACGCTTGCGCCGGCCTGGGCAAGCATAGCCATCAGCACTGTGTCAGCCTCAGACTGGGTGACCACACATGAAGGCGGAAGTCCAGCCAAGTCCTCCGCATTGGACTGAAGCAGCCTGCTCTCTGATGCTGCTATCGAGATCTCATTCTCCTCTTGAGCGCTGAATGAGAGGTCAAACCCACTCTGAGGCGGGCCGCCTGACTCATCCCAGAACTCAACCGGGGCGCACAAGCTTGCTGGGGAATGGGAGGTCCGTGAGGATTCACCTGGCGGAGTTACTTCCATTGAATTCCCCAAATCACCCCCAGTGCTAACCGTCGCAGTCTTTTGCCCACAGGCAGAAGAACCAGGGCGGGGAGCGGCTGGAGAGGCTTTCCCTCTAAGGAAGGAAAGTCACGATCGCAACGTGGCCATGGTCATGCTCTTGCAGTGTGGGCTTGAACCATCCATGAGTGGTTGCACACCAGCTCCTTTTATACCGTATGTCTGGGGGAATGGCATGCAAATTCCACTCGCCAATTTTCATTGGCCTTTTCTAAAACATCAGAGGTGTTTAGGGCTCCCAAGAGTGACCCCTAGAGTCACTACATCGACACAACGTAGAGTGAGTGACAGATAGGGAACAAACCACATCTACGCATTCTAATTAGAAACAGCTGTTTTCAATGAAGTTACGCACACTGCTGCGGCCACTTGGCATCTGTCGGCGGCACCCAGCTACAACTGCTGCGCCAAGGAGTACAACTCGCATATTTCCATTAAATTCAACCCCAATCATTATCAAAGGACATAGATTTTTTACTTTAGCGTTCTTCATTCTTGAACAAGGGAAAAACACTGGTAACTTTTGTGTGTACTGTCTGCAACCTGAACCGCATTGATGTGCCCCGTGTTTGATACCTGTGCCATGTCCTAGCCGCGATGCGGCATGGCGCTTCTCGTCCAGTGTGCGGCCGTCTTTACTTGCTTCACTTGTTCCGAAATGTATGAACCAAAAGTGTGTTAATTAAAGTCACATGTGAGCAAATTATCCCATTTTGGTCAGAATGTTGCTTTGTTCCAGGAGCTCATACATCGATATACCGATTAAAATGATATACCTGTAAAAATGTGTCAACTTTTAAAAATGCAAAATGTCACAGAATTGTACAGAATGTGCAATCCAGTCAGAGGTTGCACTGCGAATAAACATTATCCTAAACACGGATGGACATGAGTTGTAAAATGTTCTATTAGTTACTTTTACATTATTTCTGCATTGTTTACACTTTTACTCGTTTACATGTTTAACTTGACACAGCAACCTAAAACCCCATGTTTATGGTGCGATGCAACCAAAGTGAGATGCTCCAAATAAATCTTTCTAATGCATGTTTACATTGATGTATTCTTAGAAAAGTCCTTAAAATAAATCTACCTCGGACAGATTGACAAATTAAATTGCAAAATGTATTGTGCTGTGGACTGCAGGCCTATGAAAGGATTATGTTAAATTATATATGGAAATAAACAATATAATTTATTCTAAAGCCACTTTTTGTATTGTCTAATCAATGCTTTAATTATCTGCCATGCACAATAATTAATTTTATTTATGTACATAATTCTTTTACATAAATTGTATTTATAATTCACTGAATATAATTATTAAAAATTATTTAATCATTATATATTGAGTTATTTTTATTTGAGGCCTTTCTCTGCAAATATTGGCATATCTTTAATTAATTTAATTAATGTAATTAATTTGATTAAAAAATGTAACCAATTGACAGTCCTAGTTACAAAGATGCAAGAACACATTATTTGTGAACAGCCCTGTAGTGTGGGTGTCTTGGAGAGGAAGAGAGGAGACGCAGGAGTAGATTGCTTTTAATCTTTTAATTATAAACGTTGGAGTAGGACAGTCGCAGGAGTGGAACAATCGCTGGAGTGGAAACAGAAGAAAGGCTCAACAATAGTAAACGCTGGAGTGGAACAAACACTGGAACAAACACTAAATCTTTAACATTCAAACTAAGCTCAACATAACACCTCATAACAAAACACTTCAAAATAAGAGTCCTTGAAGAAGAATGAGGGAGACAGACTGTGACAGGCCCCTGACTTATTTGTTAATTGTATTTTCTTAATCAATATTTTTGTCTTGCTTTCCAGTAAAAATCTTCAAACATCTAAGCATCCTTAAAGAAATATTCCGGGTTCAATACAAGTTAAGCTCAATTGACAACATTTGTGGCAAAATGTTGATTATCACAAAAAAATATATTTTGACTTGTCCCTTCTTTTCTTTTTATAAATCTTCTGGTAAAATTCTGGTAAAACTCATGTATTATTTGCATTTTGTTTTTTATTTTATTTTATTTTTTATTTTTATTTTTTTTATAGTGCAAGACAGGTTAAATACTTAGGATTATTTGGGTATTTGTTCAAATCCCTTTACCTAATATGAACAATAGTAATGCTTGTCTTAGCAAACACCATTAAGCAGATTTTTACATTGACATCTGGAAAAAAAAGAAATTTATATATATAATTGGTTGCCAATGTGTAGCTATGCATTTGCTAAGGTGTTCTGCATCTTCTTTTTTGTTTGTTTGTTTGTTGGCTTTGCTAGGAGGTTGATTATTTTTCCAAGACAAAAGAGTCATATTGGACCTATACCACCCTCCAGCCATACTGAACATCATCATTATACTCCTGGGATCTGCTTTCTCTCTCGCCTCTGTGGTTCTTTTGGGCTTAAACCAATTAGCGTGTCCTCTTTATCTCTAATGACCAATAAATCAGTCTGCCGCTGGACTTTGAATTGGCCACTCACCCAAATCTATAGAGCATGGACGAAGGACAAGGAAGCCCATGATTAATATCAATTGTGTGGCCTTGTTAATGCTGCAGGATATATGAATAGAAGTATATGTATATATTCCATTTATTTGAGCCCGTGCTCATATAATCATATAATCTCTGGTCATTTGAACAAGTAGGCTGTAAGCACCTTATTCAAGGGCATTTAATGGTATTTATGTTTTTGCTCAGCTGATTTCATTGTCTACATACCATATGAAATCCGGTTATTTTTCATCCGCTCAAAAGCTTGTAATTCACAGTCCCCGTTATATGTTTGAGTGCCATGCAAATTTCAAGGGGTATTAGCAAAAGCCCCCACTTCTTTAATTTTACAACTCAATTAAACAAGGCAAGAATGTGTATGTGATTAACTTTTTAATCTGGCAGTAACAATGAAATGCATTTTTGGAGATCAAATTAAAATGACAAGCATTTGCCCCAAGTCATTTCTGTTGGTTATCTACAAAGCGAGTGCAAACAATCAGACAGTTTAACAATGGCTCATTTTGTCTCATCTCAGGGAGAGAAATTAAGCTTTGATGACTGCAAATAATAAAGAATGAATTCACAGCAGCAAAAAAGATGGGTGAATTCACTAAGCAGTCTGTGGAGCGTGTAGTATTTCCAATTGTGATGTGAAGTTGTCGACTTGGGTTGTGGCAATATCGTGGTCCCCTTCAGCATATTGCAGGCCCCTTTCGCAGAAGGCACCGCTTTACCAGTTCACCCGAAGGCCAGTCTACCGCTGCTTTTGGGCCCCCATCTCTCCCCGGGCCCCAGTGAGGCTGCACACCCTGCACTGCCGGTAGTTACGACACTGTCTGTGTCCTTTTTCCCACAATCCAATTTAAAGCTGAAGTGTGTAACAAGAAAACTGCTTATTCCAGGTTTTTTGCAGAAAGTGCCATTCTAAAATGTCATGCAAGCACGGCCATTTCCGTACACCAATTAAGGAATTAAAGGGATAGATCACCCAAAAATGAAAATTCCCTCACCATTTTATCACCCTCATGCCACCTCAGATGTATATGACTTTCCCTATCTGTAACTCACTCAACGTTGTGTCGATGTAGTGACACTAGGGGTCACTCTTGGGAGCCCCAAATACCTCTGCTTTTTTATAAAAAGGCCAATGAGAATTGGTGAGTGGAATTTGCATGCCACTCCCCCAGACATATGGGTATAAAAGGAGCTGGCATGCAACCACTCATTCAGATTTTCTCTTCGGAGCCGAGCGGTTGTATTCAGTGCACTGAATTCAATTCTCTCCAAAGACACACCACAAAACTGCTGGATTTATGGAGCATTTCAGCGGCTTCTCCCCCTCTGCACCCGTAGAGTGCAGAGAACGCCCCTGGGCGCTTCGGCAGAGCGAAAATAAGAGAGTATATTCTAAAAGAGTATATTTTCATTCACAAAAAGAGTGGCACACACAGAACATCTTTTTAAAGATGCCTTTCCGTTTGTGTGTTATTCCTGGTTATGGTCGTTATCTCTCCGCTTCTGACGGCCACAATCGCTGTTTTACGTATCTGGGCACTGCCCACGCGGAGACATCGTTCGTGGATGAGCAACGTTGCAGTCGTGCACCCCAGTGGCTCCCCGCACCGGTCCTTCTACTTACGGGTTTTGATGCTGCATTGGTTAGCACTGGGGGCGATTTGGGGACATCAATGGGACCACCTCCGCCGGTATCCCCCCATGGACCTCCCATTCCCCAGCACGCTCGCTTGCCCCGATCGGGCTCTCGCACGAGACCGCCGGCTCGTCTATGCACGAGTTTGACTTCTCGTTCGGAGCTACGGAAGACGATGAGTTATCGAGCGCAACATCGGAGAGCGGGCTCATCCAGTCTGATGCAGAGGCTTCGGCTGGGCTTCCTCCTTCAGGAACGGTCATCCAGTTTCACGCCGACACGGAAATAATGGACATGCTTTCCCGGGCGGCCGCGAGCGTCGGGCTAGAGTGGAACCCTCCACTCTCCCCTGATCCCTCGTGGCTCGACGATTGGTTCCTGGGCTCGGGGCACCGCCCACGGCCATGCCCCACCCCCGTTCCTTTCTTCCCGGAAGTGCATGAGGAGCTGACAAGATCGTGGGAGGAACTTTTCACTGCCCGGTCCAGGTCTTTCAGCTCCCCCGCTCTCACTACCCTCGATGGTGGAGCGGCCAGGTTGTATTCAGTGATCCCCCAGGTGGATAAGGCACTCGTGGTGCACTTGTGTCTGACCGATGAAGGTCACGGCGCGATGAAGATGGGCAACCCAGGGGCGAGGAGACCCACTTCTCTGGGGCTGGTTGACAAACCACTCCATCCTCCGGTGGAGGGCCGGGAGGAGAATCTTTTGTTGCCGCATGCCCAGGAGGCTGCGGCACCCAAAAGCCTGACAAAAGAATGGTTCCTTCGTCTCCTGGGTCACATATCCGGTGCACACGGCCATCATCACGACCACCGTCCACCGTCCCATTTTGGCAGGTATAGCGCTCCAGCGGCGGACACCCCCCCCCCGTATGCCCAGGTGTGGCACAAACACGCCCACACGGGATTGGTTCCAGTGGACTACGGGGACGAGATTCCTCCTCCCCCCTCCTCAGCCAATCTTATGGTGGGTGGTAGGAGCCAGGTAAGTGCTTCGATGTCCCTGGACTCAGCATGGCCACGGGGCTCGAGTCCCCTCGACATGGCACCTCGAGCTCTGCCCCGCCGTGAGGCCCCACCTGCTGGTACATCCAACGTGATCATTCCCTTTGTTCCCCTCGCCTGGAGTTTGGGCGCATGGCTCACGCTTTCCAACCCATCGCGATGGCTGACCCAGACTGTCCGACTCAGCTACGCAATTCAGTTTGCCAGGCGCCCGCCCAGGTTCAGCGGCATCCGCTTCACCTCGGTGAAGGGCGAGAACGCCGCTACCTTGGTGCGGAAATCGCTACCCTTCTGCACAAGGGCGCGATAGAGCCTGTCCCTCCAGCCGAGATAAAGAAAAGGTTCTACAGCCCTTACTTTGTCATACCAATGAAAGGTAGTGGGTTGCGACCAATCCTGGACCTGCGAGTACTGAACTGAGCTTTGCACAGACTCCCGTCCAAGATGCTGATGCAAAAACACACTCTAACGAGCATCCGGCATCAAGATTGGTTCGTGGCGGTAGACCTGAAGGACACGTACTGCCACGTCTTGGTCTTACCTTGACACAGACCCTTCCTGCGGTTTGCCTTCGAAGACCAGGTGTACCAGTACAAGGTCCTCCCCTTTGGCCTGTCCTTGTCCCCTCGCGTCTTCACGAAGGTTACAGAAGCAGCCCTTGGCCCGCTAAGGGAAGTGGGCATCCGCATCCTCAACTATCTCAACGACTGGCTAATACTAGCTCTCTCTCGAGAGAGTTGCTGTGCGCACACAGGGATTTCGTGCTCCAGCACCTCAGCCGACTGGGGCTTCGGGTAAACTGGAAAAAGAGCAAGCTCTCCCCAGTTCAGAGCATCTCTTTTCTCGCTTTTCTCGGTCTCAATGACAGCGCGCCTCACGAACGAGAGTGCACAATCGGTGCTGAACTGTCTGGAGGCGTTCAGACGGAGGACAGCGGTTCCACCAAAATTTTTCAGAGGTTCCTGGGGCATATGGCATCCTCAGCGGCGGCCACACCACTCGGGTTGATGCATATGAGACCGCTTCAGCACTGGCTTCAGACTCGAGTCCCGAGATGGGCATGGCACTGTGGGACACATCGCTTGACCATCACACCGATCTGTCACCGCCTCTTCAGCCCTTGGATCGACATGGCCAGGGGTTCCCCTAGAGCAGGTAAGCACGTCGTGGTTACAACAGATGCCTCCAAGACAGGCTGGGGCACCGGATGCAACGGGCACACAGCCGCCAGCTCCTGGACTGGCCCGTGGCTGTGTTGGCACATTAACTGCCTAAAGTTGTTGGCAGTATTGCTCGCCCTGCGGAGGTTCCAGCTGTTGATCCAGGGCAAGCACATGTTGGTCCGTACGTACAACACAGCGATGGTCTATGCTCCCGTTGCATGTCACAACTCGCCCGCCGTCTCCTCCTCTGGAGTCAGCAGTGCCTCAAGTCGCTACGAGCCACTCACATCCCGGGCGACCTCAACACCGCAGTGGACATGCTGTCACATCAGGTTACCCTCAGGGGAGAGTGGAGATTCCACCCTCAGGTGGTCCAGCTGATTTGGTGTTGATTCGGTCGAACACAGGTAGACCTGTTTGCTTCCCGGGAATTCTCCCACTACCCGCTTTTGTACGCCCTGACCAAGGTACCCCTCGGTATAGATGCGCTGGCACACAGCTTGGAGTCAGCTGAGCTTAAGGCACTCTCTTTGAAGACTGCCCTCCTGACTGCGCTCACTTCCATCAAAAGGGTAGGGGACCTGCAGGCGTTCTCTGTCAGCGAACTGTGCCTGGAGTTTGATCTGGGTTACTCTCACATGATCCTGAGACCCCGACCGGGCTATGTGCCCAAGGTTCCCACGACCCCTTTAAGGGAGCAGGTGGTGAACCTGCAAGCGCTGCCCCACGAGGAGGCAGACCCAGCCTTGGCGTTGCTGTGTCCGGTGCGAGCTTTACGCATCTATTTGGATTGCACGCAGAGCCTTAGAAGCTCTGAGCAGCTCTTTGTCTGCTTTGATGGACAGCAGAAAGGAAGCGCTGTCTCCAAACAGAAGATCGCCCACTGGGTCATTGACACCATCGCAATGGCATATCAGGCTCAGGTCATGCCACCACCTGCAGGGTTACGAGCCCACTCTACCAGGAGCGTGGCAGCCTCCTGGGCCCTGGCCAGTGGCACCTCTTTGGCAGACATCTGCAGAGCAGCGGGCTGGGCAACACCCAACACCTTTGCGAGGTTCTACAATCTCCGGGTTGAGCCAGTCTTGTCCTGTGTATTGGCAGACATGAGCAGGTAAGTTCCGGGACAGCTGGCCGGGTGTATCGCTTGCCCATAGCGCCTTTCCCCTCCCTTGAGGTGAAGACGTGCGCTCTTGACTCCCAGTCATGTTCACAAACTGTGATCCCTGGATGATTTTCCTCCTTAGCCCTCTGGCAGTTGAGTTTGCAGAGAAACTCGCTGACTGGCCCAGTACATGCGTTAATGAGCCCCTGTACTGAGGTAGGTGCTCCACATGTTCTGGTTCCCCGAAGGCAACCCCATGTGATATCTTCTGCAAAATCGCTTCCCTGTCGGCAAACTGCATCTTCCTTGGGCAGAGGCCCCTCTGCCCCCGGTCGCCATGCTCTGAAGAAACTCCTCCCCCTTCGGGTAGGACCTACCATGGGACCTCTCCACATGACATACTTCTGACAAGACTCAGTAAGACCATGTGATGTATTCCACTCAAAATCCCCCCCCCCTTTTGGGCGGGGTGTGGTCTCCGCGGTGTTTTCCCCTTGGGAGGGACACCCCCCAATGCAGATACTTATGGCTTTCAGTCAGTTAACAAATTCCACTCTTTTTGGGGAGAAAAGAGAGGGAAAGAGGCCTTGGCTGGGCTAGCCTGTCCCTATAGTTGGGCAGTCGACTTGTTCCTGATGGACTGTTCGACGCTCAGAGCATTGGGTGAGGTTACGTGACGGCCTGGTGCGCTGGCTACGAGGCACACAGCGGTCTGCCCATCACACACCACCAGTTCACGTAACACAGTTCAGATAGTTGTGGCGTTTTTTTATAGGGACCCCTAGTGTCACTACATCAACACAACGTCGAGTGAGTGACAGATAGGGAATGTCATGGTTGCTTTTGTAACCTCCGTTCCCTGATGGAAAGAATGAGACGTTGTGTCCCTCTTGCCACAACGCTGAACTACCCGCTGAAATGGCCAGGACCTGGTCTCGGCTTCTCAGCACAAAACCTGAATGAGTGGTTGCATGCCAGCTCCTTTTATACCCGTATCCGGGGGAGTGGCATGCAAATTCCACTCGCCAATTCTCATTGGCCTTTTTTAAAAAAAGCAGAGGTGTTTGGGGCTCCCAAGAGTGACCCATAGTGTCACTACATCGACACAATGTCTCGTTCCCTCCATCAGGGAACGGAGGTTACGAAAGTAACCATGACGTTTTCTCTTCTGCTGAACACAAAAGAAGATTTTTAGTGGAATATCTCAGCTCAGTAGGTCCATACAATGCATGTTGATGGTGATCAGTACTTTAACCTTGTGCGACCCCATGTACACATACGTGGACATTGTATTTTGTCTTTGCTACATGAAACACATAATTTAAATTAATTTAAACCAACTGATCTCAGTTCAGAAGATTCTGGGCTGTCAGTAAAGGGTTAAAGTTTCGACCTATGGAGTCATGTGACGAAACAACATGGCACCAATCACAGCAGAGTTTGTCTTTGGGGGAAATGCCAACAAAACTAATCTAATTAAGTTTTTACATTGAAACCTGTTTGATTCAAAAGATTATTGTCTCTAGTTTTACCCGATATGCCATTTTTTTAGACAGATGCTATTTGCACCCTGGTGCAAATAATGGTATATGCTATTTACACCCAAGTGCAAATAGTGGCAGATATTATTTGCACCCCAACCCTGGTGCAAATAATGGTAGATATTAATTGGACCTGAGCAAATAGTGTCAGAAACTATTTGCACCCATATTTATACAGTAACATACAGTACGGGCATCAATGCAGTGTGTTTATTGTGTTTATTTAGAGTCTAACATACACACTACATTAACCCCTACCCCTAAACCTAACCTTAACCTTACCTTAGAAAAAATTTAAAAAGTAACCATTGTAGTTTTTTTATTTTTTATTTACAGTAGCCACAAAATCAACCATGGTTACTATATTACCACCATATTACTGCACTAACACCATGGTTAATTGCATTAAAGCTATGGTTTCTGCCAAAAAATATGGTTACTACAATATTAGTAATACAGTAATGCAATCTACACACAAGCGATGCCTAGCCGCGGGAACGAGTGTGATCGAAAGACCCCGCCTCCGGATCAAACCTGCACTCCTTGACATTTACCGTGACCAAATCACTGCAATGAAATCACTACACATTCACACACCGTCTTTACACACCAGGCCACTGCAGCGACACCTAATATTTAGTTTATCATATTTCTGTGGTTCCACCAGACTATTGGGTTGTAAATATCTGCACTGTGTGGTATGTGCTATTTACATCGTGGTGCAAATAGACACTCTGTAAAAGTAATCCATACTACTCCAGTGGTTAAATTAATGTCTTCTAAAGTGATACAATCGATTTGTTTGAGAAACAGATCAATATTTAAAGAGCCCACATTATGCTCATTTACAGGTTCATAATTTTATTTTGGGGTCTACTAGAATAGATTTACATGCTTTAATGTTCAAAAAACACATTATTTTTCTCATACTGTACATTGCTGCAGCACCTCTTTTCACCCTCTGTCTGAAATGCTCTGTTGTGTAGCTCCTTTTTCTTTAAAGCCCCCCTTTCCGAAAAGCCTAGTCTGCTCTGATTGGTCAGCTGGCCCAGTCTGTTGTGATTGGTCAACCACTTAGAGCGTGTGTCGGAAATGTAACAGCCCTTACCATAACTGAGTTTCAGCTCCCAAGGCTTCCTGAGCAGCGCATTGCTGAGGCGGGCATTATGCAAATGTGTTACATAGCTATATCACGGAAGTAAAGGCTGGACTGCAAACCAGGCATTTCAGGCCGTTCAGGAGCAGTGTTTTCTGTGGGAAAGAGTAACTCCCTTTGGCGTGGACTTTGTGCTTTGTAACTTTGCAGACCTTTTACATGCACAAACAGTTATATTACACACTAAAGGAAATGTAAAATCCCCAAAAGCATAACAGGGCCTCTTTTTCTTATTGAGTAATTTTTCACTAGAAATGTTCACTTCCGTTCGCTCTCTAATGCGCGTTCATGAAAGGACCAAGGTCACGCAGCCTCTCGTGTGATGTAACCGTGTTGGTCTGTTCAAAAGAAAGCAAAACCAATGAAGCTTTGTTCCTGGCAGGTAGCAGATGCCCCCACCCTAATCCTAACCATATGGAGCCTCGCAGGGCTCGAGTACCCTGCCAGGAACAACCTGAGGCTCCTTTCTCCCATTACAGTGAACAGCATTCAGTTGTAAACAAACCAGTGATGTGTTATAAATTGACATCAATTCAATCTTGGAAGAAGTAATTACTCCACCCCCTGCGTAACATAATTTATGACAGCTCTATATTGTTGAACGTGGTTGCAATGATGGATGTGCGACATAGTTACTAACAGTCATAATTAGCTAGTACATTTCTCCAACAATACATCATACTTTGGTAGTTGAGCAGTGAGTTACATCGTTGTATGGTAAACAGAATTTTATTTAAAAAAATTAAAAAAGAGAAGACCGTTATAATCTGACAGATATCCAGATGTGCTGTATCGTCCACTGTTGGGTAAAGTACTTAAATGGATAAGTAATCCACAACTAAGTTACTAAATGCAACATTTTTATCAGATTACTGACTTTACTAATTACTTAATTGAAAAAGAAATCACACTACTAATTACTTTTAAGGTAGAGCTAAAAACACAATTCACAGAAAAGTTTTTGTTTTTCCAATCAACAAATTAAAAAAATTGTCTATAATTCCTGCTTGTTTGAACAAACACAGACAAACATACATATGAACATAATTCATGTTTTACATGTATTCTACATAAATTATATTATTTTTGAAATAAATAATGTACTAACTTAAAGTACTGTAACTTAACTGAAAATCAGTAACTGTACAAACTGTAACTGTACACTACTTGTTGTACTAAAAATTATCAGATTACAGTAATGAATTACTTTGTAATTAGATTACACAAAAAACTGGTATCGTCGAGTTGCCCTCTTCTGGTGTCTGAATGCCAGATCACAGTAGTCTACCGCATTCTCCACCACAGCACAATTTGAAGCACGCAAATCTTTCAGCACTAAATTTTTTGCAGTGTTTGCAGCATAATCTGATTTGAATAATTCTTTCATTAATTATTTAAATATTTACTGTGTGTATTTGAATGCTAAAACAACACAGACAGGGCATGTCAATAAACCAGTGTGTTTTAGAATTAGCGGCCGCAATTTATTATTAGTGAATTACCCTCAGAATTTGTAAAATCACTGTCCAGATGCTAGTACTCAGTACACTACTACAATGGAATAAACTGTTCCTTTTGATAGAGATGATATCTTGTAATTTTTCTGAATTCCTGTCATTGACGCAATTCCAAAAATCTTGGGTACTTGAAGACAAGACTTGAATATGTGGTATGCTGGAAAAATAATTTTTTTTTTAATTATAAAGGGATGGAGACAGACAAGAGTTATAAAACAATCACTTTATTTGCAGATTAAAATAGAGATACAGTAATTAATGTTATTGAGTTTATAAGTTTTCTTTGGTAATTCAAATTATAAACAGTAATGCTAAAAGTTATTATATTCATTATTCATAGGAGTGTTTGTTTTACGTAACATTCTGTTATGTGTGTGCATAATTAGTCGTGCCTTTACACACCTGCGTGCCTTTGTTGCTGCACGCATGCACAGAAAGAACTCTCACGATGAGCTTCATTCAAGTTAAAGAACCATTAACGAAGCACCGCATCCGTGTTTCCTTTTCTTATTATTCTCCTTTTTCAGGTGTTAATGCACAAAACACATCTCACACTACCTCAAACAAATATATCGATGATTTAACGTAATATTGATGGGTTATGAGTGTTTTAATGTTGGCTTAATGTGTTATAAGGAGAGTTTTATAAGTTTAGTGTATCTAAGCACATGGTTCGAAATTAGGGCTGAAACGATTATTCAACGTTATCAACAACATTGACAATAAAAAATTGTCTACAAAATTTTCATTGTCGAATAGTCATTTGATCTCATTTAACGAAACATGAGATCACATGAAACTTTAGAGCAGCTCTGCAGCACGCGCCTGACTGAGGAGAGGAAGAACACAGCTCACAGTCCAGATGCACTCTAAACTTTCCAAACAGTTTCAGGTGATGTAGATCGCAAAGTATGAGGGAATTATACAAAAATACAAAATAAGTAAATACAGAAGCACTGACATTGTGGAATAAGCAGAGCTGGAGCTGTTGTTCCGCTGAAGCAAATCTTGTGTGTTGAGCGTCTTTAAAGGAAACACCCTGGTGTTACATCTTTAATGCAGTTATATTTAATGCATTATAGCTTTATTAAAGTTCAACTAATAAGGAAGCAGGTCATGTAAATAACTACAAACTCCGAAACTGGCATTTCTCTGTGTGGTCAGCGCCTCTTCTATGAGTTGCGCAAAGTGTTATGGGGCCGGTTGCACCAGCTGTACATAAGTTACAACTTAGCCTAGTTGTGGTGTAAACTAAATATTTGAGCATTGCACCATTAAACTTGGGTAGGACATAACCCTACATATGAACTAAATATTTACTGAAGACTCTGACCAGGAGGAACGGTTGGAAGAAAAAAGCAAACTGACATTTTATGACATCAGTGAGCTCATTTTTTTCAATCCTTTCGACATACAGTATGATGTTGACATTTACACTCCTTTACATTTACAAAAGTGAGAACAAAATGTACTTTTAAGTGGCTGTTCAGCATGAAACTGTACAAACGGTGCAGTTTTCAGGATGTGTCACCCGGTGTCAGGTTTCATCACATACAAAATATATAGGATATTAAAATGAATAAATGTCTATTTTTCCAGCCTGTTGTATTAGTATTTATTTAAAACCCCTTATTTATTTTAGATATAGTTTTATATATTGTTATTTACACAGGGCAAA
This sequence comes from Myxocyprinus asiaticus, assembly GCF_019703515.2. Taxonomy (NCBI): domain Eukaryota; kingdom Metazoa; phylum Chordata; class Actinopteri; order Cypriniformes; family Catostomidae; genus Myxocyprinus; species Myxocyprinus asiaticus. The sequence goes on from NC_059383.1 coordinate 13,061,154, forward strand.
TATACTATTTATCAGATCTATTTTTATTACGTATCGTATTTTAGTGGGGATATAATTTATTACAGCTGACATTTACGTGAGCAAACAAGATTTGAACATCAACCATTACAAGATCAAATAGAAATTCACAGCTTTTTAACACTTCTGTGTACAAATTTGAAGGCTGTTTATTGGATCAATATAGGTAAACGTCATATTATGAGACTACACTTTACTTCCTGCATCCTGCATCTGTGTGGACTGGCCTGAAAAGCATTACCAAGTATAAGACACCTCCCCCTCACTCAATCAACAAATGACTGATGAACTGAATGTGTTTTACTGCAGATTTGAAAAGCCCAGTCTCATGCCCCTCCCCCACTCTGATCTGCAATTCACATACACACCAACACCTCTTGGAACCCCCCTCCTGGCCCCTCCTGCTACTCAATCTGCACTTATGGTCTGTGATGAGGATGTGTGCCGGGTCTTCCAGAAACAAAAGACTAGGAAATCTTCAGGACCAGACGGTGTTTCACATGCCTGTCTGAAAGTCTGTGCTGACCAACTGGCCCCCATCTTCACACATATCTTCAATAGATCACTGGAGCAGTGTGAAGTTCCCTGCTACTTCAAACGCTCCACCATCATTCAGGTCCCAAACAAAAACGAAAAAAAATCACAGGACTTAATGACTACATACCTGTCGCTCTCACGTCTGTGGGCATGAAGTCATTTAACAGACTGGTTTTGGCCTACCTGAAGGACATCACTGGACCCCTGCTAGACCCCCTTCAGTTTGCTTACCGAGCAAACAGATCTGTGGGTGATGCTGGAATGGGACTGTATTATATCCTGCAACACCTCGACAGACCTGGGACTTATGCAAGGATCTTATTTGTGGACTTCAGTTCAGCCTTCAATACCATCATGCCCAATCTTCTCTCAACCAAACTGACCCATCTCTCCATGCCAACAACAATCTGTCAGTGGATCAGCAGCTTTCTGACAGATAGGCAGCAGCTAGTGAGACAGGGGAAAATCGCATCCGGGACACTCACTGTTAGCATTGATGATCTTCATGGATGCATTCTCTCTCCAATGCTCTTCTCCCTGTACACAAATGAATGCACTGCAAAGGACCCCTCTGTCAAGCTCCTGAAGTTTCCAGACGACACCACAATCATTGACCTCATCCACGATGTTGACAGGTTTGCATACAAATGGGAGCTTGAACAGCTGGCTGTCTGGTGCGGTCACAACAACCTTGAGCTGAACACGCTCAAAACAGTGGAGATGATAGTGGACTTCAAAGAACTCAGCGCCAGGACAACCAGGCACAAGAACAGTTTTTACCTTCAGGCCATTTACCACATGAACAATTAAACTGCCTTCAGGACTCCCATAGTGCAGTAATGTATAAATATGTCATGTACATATGTAAATTCACTCATATTTAATTCAATAACTGTACATACCCCTACCTTGCACATATATTACCTCTTGCACATGTACATATGCCATTCTATATTATATGTTCTATTTTTATTTCTATATTTGTCTAATTATACTCTTAGTTTGTTTTATATTCTGTTTCTCACTATAATGTTCAGTCTTTTGTGAGGGTCAGGATTAGGGGTAGGGTTAGGGTTAGGGGATAGAATCTATAGTTCGTACAGTTTAAAAATCATTATGTCTATGGAGAGTCCTCATAAGGATAGCCGCACCAACATGTGTGTGTGTGTGTGTGTGTGTGTGTGTGTGTGTGTGTGTGCGTGCGTGTGCATGTGTGCATGTGTGCGTGTGTTCTGCATTGTGGCTGTGTTATAGTATCACCTCTTCATTTATGTGTGTGTTTGTGTGTGTGTGTGTGTGTGTGTGTGTGTGTGTGTATGTTCTGCATTGTGGCTGATTAATTGATTTTATTTGACAAATAAAAAAAAATGCTCGCTTTTATCGTCTCCCCATTGATTTCCTATGTGGGGTCAAATTTGACCCGAACAGTAATAGTGTGAGTATTTTTGTCACACCACCACACCACCAGATTCCAGCCCGATTTTGTGTGTGTGTGTGTGTGTGTGTGTGTGTGTGTGTAAGTGTGTGTGTGTGTGTGTGTGTGTGTGTGTGTGTAGATAGCAAATGTAGGAAAAGTTACAAAATTTCATGCCACTGAGTTGAAGGAAACCATGTTTTATAAAGCAGCAAAGTTCAAAAGGGGTCAAAATTGACCCCAACAGTACATAAGGGTTAAAAGCTGATGGATTTAGAGTTTTATTGTTTAAAAGTAAATGTTTAACTGGTCAAAATGTATTTATTTTGCTAGAGAACATTCTTTAAATGTAATTGCACTTGAGAAAATGTGTTAACATGCTTCACATTATATGAAAGGTTTTCACATTTACACTGGCGGCCAAAAGTTTGGAATTATGTGCAGATTTTGCTCTTATGGAAAGAAATTGGTACTTTTATTCACCAAAGTGGCATTCAACTGATCACATTGTATAGTCAGGACATTAATAATGTGGAAAAATTACTATTACAATTTTTAAAAAAAAACAAAAAAACAACTACTTTAACTACTTCAAAGAGTTCTCATCAAAAAATCTCTCCACGTGCAGCAATGACAGTTTTGCAGATCCTTGGCATTCTAGCTGTCAGTTTATCCAGATACTCAGGTGACATTTCACCCCAAGCTTCCTGTAGCACTTGCCATAGATGTGGCTGTCTTTCAGGCACTTCTCATGCACCTTACAGTCTAGCTGATCCAACAAAAGCTCAATGGGGTTAAGATCCATAACACTCTTTTCCAATTATCTGTTGTCCAATGTCTGTGTTTCTTTGCCCACTCTAACCTTTTCTTTTTGATTTTCTGTTTCAAAAGTGGCTTTTTCTTTGCAATTCTTCCCATAAGGCCTGCACCCCTGAGTCTTCTCTTTACTGTTGTACATGAAACTGCTGTTGAGCGGATAGAATTCAATGAAGCTGTCAGCTGAGGACATGTGAGGTGTCTATTTCTCAAACTAGAGTCTCTGATGTACTTATCCTCTTGTTTAGTTGTACATCTGGCCTTCCACATCTCTTTCTGTCGTTGTTAGAGCCCGTTGTCCTTTGTCTCTGAAGACTGTAGTGTACACCTTTGTATGAAATCTTCAGTTTTTCAGCAATTTCAAGCACTGAATATCCTTCATTCCTCAAAACAATGATTGACTGATGAGTTTCTAGAGAAAGCTGTTTCTTTTTTGCTATTTTTGACCTAATATTGACCTTAAAACATGCCAGTCTATTGCATATTGTGGCAACTCAAAAACAAACACAAAGACAATGTTAAGCTTCATTTAACAAACCAAATAGCTTTCAGCAGTGTTTGATATAATGTCAAGTGATTTTCTAGTACCAAATTAGCAATTTAGCATGATTATTCAAGGATAAGGTGTTGGAGTGATGGCTGCTGGAAATGGGGCCTGTCTAGATTTGATCAAAAGTGACTTTTTTCAAATAGTGATGGTGCTGTTTTTTACATCAGTAATGTCTTGATTATACTTTGTAATCAGTTGAATGCCACTTTGGTGAATTAAAGTACCAATTTCCTTCCGAAACAGCAAACTCTTTGCATCTTTCCAAACTTTTGGCTGCCAGTGTATATAGTGTCAAAGTATATACATGTTGAATAAATGTAATTGTAATTTGTTATTAATATTGATTTCATGTTACTGTGACATGCTAATGTTATGTACATGTAATGTTGAATTCATTCGAGTTAATGAACCACTGATGAAGCACTGCATCCGTGTGTTCCTTCTCTTATTATTCTCCTTTTTCAGGAGTTCTACAATTTTGGAGGCCCCAGTGAGGTTGTTGTTGGATGGTTATCTCCTTGATCGGCAGAACCCCGCCCAGTAGCATTTTCATTCTTATTTACCCCTGATGAGCAGCAGTGTGAGGCAGTTGAGTTAAGGGGCAATGCAGAATTGATTGAGCAGTGCATGTACTTGAGGTACAGTGACTACCAGAGGCAGCAAAGTCAGTGAGGTAAGCACCCACTTCAAACACACTGTTTAACACTGTAGATAAAGATGGATGCGTTTCAAAGCCTTCAAGAAGAAATCGGTGAAAGACTATGTACGCTAACACGAGAAAAGCTGATAGAGCTTAGTTTTTTCCTAAAAATATCTGTGGATGATGTATCAAATGTCGCATGCCTGTCCTTAGTAAACCATCTCAAAAACCATCTCTGAAGAAGTGAACTAGAGAAGCTAGAGGATGGTGGCATGGCTTTTTAGCATCAATGAAAAATTAAGTGAGCTTAGGAAAACCACTGCTAATGTAACTGAGCCAAGAAAAGAGTTACGACAAGCCGAAGAAAAGATGAACGCAACTCAAAACCCATTGAGAGAAATGGAGAGTACAACCAATTCATTTTCTGCAATGCATATAAGCCCTGTTCTCTTGTAGAGAGCAGCAACAAGATCAGCAGCAACAGACAGTACTATGGTTGATCCTCCACGCCCACCACAGAGGCAAATTACACCAGCAATGTGGCACAAAGACTTCAAAATATCAGATTTGATTGGTGAGCCTGTTCAGAAGGACATATTATCACTTTCCAGTCTTGCTCGTCAAATAGAAAGTGGATTAAATAAGGGATACCCTGAGCAGAAATCATAGATTCAGTCATAAGGTCGATCACACCTGGTCTTCAGCTGCGTAGTTATCTTGAGGGAAAAGCAGGTCTGACACTTCCAACATTGAGACGAATACTCCGCTCTCACTATCAAAAATGTTTTTTTACCTAATTGTACAAGCAGCTCACTACAGAGGCTCAGCATGCTAAAGAAACACCACAAAGCTTTCTAATACGTGTACTTGATCTCAGACAGAAAATTCTGAAAAGTCTGGTTTATAATATGATCAGCAGCTCACCAGCTTCTGCAGGACTCTTCACAAAGTTAGCAGCCAATAGCAGAGTGGAGTAAATAACAGCACCAAACATGGAAACCAGGCCCAGACACGTATGAACAGCAGCAATACCTGCTTCAGTCTCAATATCTCAAATCACCACAAAATGCAGTTCTGCAACAGCAGTGTGCAGCATCACAGCTGGTAATGTAGAAAACCAAAGACTGTCTAAACCGATTATTGGATACAGTGTGTTTGAACAAGTGATGACACTGGGTGAAGTGAACGGACTAAGCAACATGAGTAAAGGACTTTTGCACAAAACTGTCAAGTATGCCTTCCCAGGCATAAAAAACAAACAAAATACAGACCTTCATTAATCTTGTGATAGCTGAAAATCAGAGTGAATACCTGGTAAAGACGACAAAAGAACCTGTGAACATACCAAAGCACACAATTTTGCAGATTCAGTGTCATGTCAAAGTGCCTTATGTAAAACAGGACAGTGTTCTACTGTTTGAGCCACATGTAAATCCATAGTATCCTGATGGCCTTGAACCTCTTGAAACCCTCCTGACTCTCAAAAAAGGTAGCCGCCCATTGGTCCAGATCAGTGTGCAAAACATCACAGACCACAACATCATGCTTGCAGGAAAAACAGAACTCGGGACAATGCAGTCAATTAAGTCCATCCTACCAGATGCAGCATAACATTGTGCAACCATAGCCTGTGTTAGTGAGGTTCCAAATGTGACAAGTGCTGAGGGAAACAATGGTAAAGATTTGTGGGACCCTCCTGTCAATGTGAGCTATTTAACTCTGCATCAGCAACGGAAAGTGAAACAGATGCTGAGGGAAGAGTGCAACTCTTTTTTCAAAGTCAGATGAGGACATTGGGTGCATCAAGGGTCTGCAGCTAAGTATTACCTTGACCAACAATACACCGGTGTCCACACATACACTTCAGTTCCTAAGCCATTTTATCAGGAAATGAAGGATTACTTGCCTGACTTGATTGCCCAAGGCTGGGTGGAGAAATCCCATTCACCTTACTCTTCTCCATTTGTATGTGTCTGCAAGAAGGATGGCAGCCTTAGGTTGTGTATCGACTACAGAGACCTCAGTAGAAAGACACTGCCTGATTGTCAGCCAATCCCAAGAGTACAAGATATCCTGGATAGGTTGGGAGACAATGCATGGTTTTCTCTGTTAGATCAGGGAAAGGCATACCATCAAGGCTTTGTGTCCCCAGAGTGTAGGCCACTGACAGCATTCAGCATACCATGGGGCCTTTATGAATGGATCCATATTCCCTTCTGCCTTATGAATGTATCTGCTGCATTTCAGCATTTCATGGAGGAATGCCTAGAAGGACTTAGGGATGAAATTTGTGTGCCTTACTTAAACTACTGTAAGGACTCTTCAAGGAAGGAGGACCTGGAACACAGGTCTTCACCAGCAGGTACTTTTATTCAAACAAAAACACGGGCTCCACGGCCACAGCGCACAAACAAACTCAAATAATAAACAGGCCTCACGGCCACACAGTGACACAGTCTCTCTAGTTTGGCAGCAGACACACCAGGCTTGTGTTCTGTCACGCTCTCTCTCAGCCTTCTGATGGTGGCGTGGCTGTTTATATGTCACTCTCCCCAGCTCACTGGAATAAGAGACAGGTGTTAGACATAATTTAGCTCAAGTGTAAGCACCCTTACCACTTTCTCTCTCTCCGGACGGGCACTCGACCACACCCCCCCCCCCCATTTCTGGAAAGGAAGTCGGCGACAGCCATCTGCACCCCCGGTCTGTGGACCACCTTGAATTTAAAGGGCTGGAGAGCCAGATACCAACGGGTGATCCGCGCATTGGTATCCTTCATGCGGTGGAGCCATTGGAGTGGGGCATGGTCCGAGCAGAGGGTGAAGGCCCACCCCAGCAGCTAGTAGCGGAGGGTGAGGACCGCCCACTAGATGGCCAGACACTCCTTCTCCACAGTGCTGTACTTGGTCTCCCTCAAGGAGAGCTTGCATCTGATGTACAGCACCGGGCGCTCCTCCCCCTCGACCAGCTGCGAGAGTACAGCCCCCAGTCCTCTGTCTGAAGCATCCATCTGTAATAGAAAAGGGACAGAGAAATTAGGTGCATGCAAAAGCAGCCCCCAGCAAAGTGCGGCTTTAATTTGCATAAACGCCTGTTGGCACTGCTCTGTCCACTGGACCGGGTCTGGAGCCCCCTTTTTAGTGAGATCAGTCAGCGGGCTGGTGACGTCCGAATAATTAGGCACAAACCTCCTGTAATAGCCAGCCAGCCCCAGGAACTGTCTCACCCCCTTTTTGGTCTTGGGTCACGGGCAGGTCGCAATCACCGCAGTCTTGTCAATTTGGGGATGCACCTGCCCATGACCCAAGTGGAACCCCAGATACCATACCTCCACCCGCCCAATCACGCACTTCTTGGGGTTTGCTGTGAGTCCTGCCCACCGCAGCGATCTCAGGACTGCCCTCAGATGCTGCATGTGCCGCTGCCAATCATTACTGTAAATGATAATATCGTCTAGATAGGCAGCGGCGTAAGCCGAATGCGGTCTGAGGATTCGGTCCATGAGATGCTGAAACGTGGCTGGGGCCCCAAACAAACTGAACGGAAGCGTCACAAATTGGTGCAATCCAAACGGCATGGAGTAGGCTGTTTTTTCGCAGGAGATTGGTGTCAAGGGGATCTGCCAATAACCCTTTGTCAAATCCAATGTCGAATAAAATCAAGCAGTACCTAACCAATCGAGCAACTCGTCAATGCGGGGCATCGGGTACGCATCAAATTTAGACACCGCGTTGACTTTTCTAGAATCCACACAGAACCGTACAGACCCATCGCTCTTAGGCACTAGAACAACCTGGCTGGACCAATCGCTGTGGGATTCTTCTCTTACCCCCATAACAAGCATCGCATCCAGTTCCTCCCAAACTATTTTCTTTTTGTGTTCGGGCAAGCGATAGGGATGGCTACGTTCCACCACTCCCGGTTTGGTCTCGATGTGGTGTTGGATGGGGTTCGTACGGCCCGGTAGAGGGGAGAACATGTCTGCAAATTCTTGTTGCAACTTGGCAACCCCTGCAAGATGGTATGGTGAGAAGTGGTCTCCGCAAGTGACCGGGGTGTTATGCTTAGGTTTTATATTCACCTCCGGCCCGAGCTCCACCCTCTCTGGAACTACCATAGCCAACGTCACAGGGACCGCTCCCTCCACAATTTCAGGAGGTTGAGGTGATATATTTGACATGCGCCCCCTCTATCGGTTCACTTTACCTCATAATCGAGATCCCCCACTCGTCGTGTGACCTCAAAGGGTCCTTGCCACTTGTCGAGTAATTTGGAGCTTGATGTGGGTAGCAATACAAGTACTTTATCTCCCGGTGCGAATTCCCGCAGCCGAGCACCCCTGTTATACAGTCGGCTCTGTTGTTCTTGAGCTTGGAGCAAATTCTCCTGTGTTAGTCATCCCAAGGTGTGGAATATCAAGAACGTACTGAATTTCATTCTTGCTATCTGAAGGTCCCTCCTCCCAAGTTTCGCAGATGACGTCAAGCACCCCGCACGGGCGCCGCCCATACAGCAGCTTGAATGGGGAAAATCCAGTGGAGGCTTGCGGAACCTCTCGTACTGCAAATAACAGGGGATTGAGCCATTTGTCCCAATTCCTAGCATCTTCATGCATGAACTTACGAATCATGTTCTTAAGGGTTTTATTGAAATGTTCCACCAGGCCATCTGTCTGCGGGTGGTAGACACTGGTGAGTATCGCCTTAATGCCCAGTAATTCATAAAGCTTGTGTAGTGCCCGTGACATAAAAGTTGTGCCCTGGTCGGTGAGGATTTCTTTCAGAATCCCCACCCAGGAGATTATCTTGAAGAGTGCCTCCGCAACACTACTTGCTGAGGTACTGCCTCTGGATATCACGTTGCATAATCCGCTAGGACTAATACAAAGTGATGTCCATGTGCTGACTGCTCTAATGGCCCGACGAGGTCCATGCCAATTCTCTCGAAGGGGACCTCGATCAATGGAAGAGGGGCGCAATGGTGCTTTTGGTGTGGCCGGTGGATTCACCAGCTGACATTCATGGCATGCCGCACACCACCTGCGGACATCGCCGCCAATGCCCGGCCAATAAAACTGAGCTATTAAGCAGTTCAATGTCTTCCTTTCCCCTAGGTGTCCCGCCATCAGATTACAGTGAGCCGCCTGGAATAGCATTTCCCGGCGGCTCCGCGGTGTTAAGAGCTGGGTTGTATCTTCTTTTGTTTGAGTGTCCTGCGCCACTCTATACAACCACTCATTTATAATCATAAAATAGGGATATGAAAGTGCGACACTCGGCCGGAGTGGTTGACCATCAATTACTCTCACTTGGTCAAAGCCGTGCTTGAGGGTCTCGTCTCGCGACTGCTCCAGAGGGAAATCCCCTTCAGGAAATCCCCTGAGGATGGGAGGGGCAGCAGCTTGTTACAGTTGCTGTCACAGTGCTCAAAGAAAAGAAACCAAGCACTGTCGGAGAGTTGAGGAAAATATTAGGCCTGTTGAGTTATTACTGCCAATACATCAAGGACTTCTCCAGGATCGCCAACCCACTCTATGACCTCCTGAAAGTTAAAGCTGATAGTGAAGAGGCTTGGTTAAAAGGAAAATGCAGAGGTGGAACCAGCAGAAACAATCATGTGGTGCCATCCAGTAAGCCATTTGAGTGGACAGAGCATCATCAAGAAATACTGGTGAAACTGATTGATTGATTGTTTAGTCCAGCCTCCAGTGCTGGGATTCCCTGACTTTTCACAACGATTTGTCCTCCATACAGATGCATCCAACCAAGGTCTGGGAGCTGTCCTGTACCAGAACCAGAATGGCAAGCTAAGGACTTTGATGGCTGCAGAGAAAGTTGGAGTTTCTAGCCCTCAAATGAGCTATAACAGAAAAGTTTCAAGACTGTCTCTATTATGCACTAACCTTCACTGTGTTCAGTGACAACAATCCTCTTACCTACCTGTTGTCCTCTGTAAAGTTGAATGCCACTGGATGCAGATGGCTCGCTGAGCTCGCAGACTTTCACTTTATCGTTCTCTATTGCTCAGGTAAAGAAAACATTGATGATGACTCGGATGCCAGCTGACCTGGAAACAACCATGAGAGAATGTACTGAGGAGCTCTCGTCAGACTCTGTAGGAGCCATGATACAAGCAGTGGAAGTCCAGAATGACTCCCAACTTACAGTCACATTTCAAAGGTTTTCAGTGGGGTTCAGGTCTGGAGATTGGGCTGGCCATGACAGGGTCTTGATCCAGTGGTCCTCCATCCACACTTTGATTGACCTGTCTGTGTGGCCTGGAGCATTGTCCTGCTGGAAAATCCAATCCTCAGATTTGGGGAACATTGTCAGAGCAGAAGGAAGCAAGGTTTCTTCCAGGATAACCTTGTAAGTGGCTTGATTCAAGCATCCTTAACAAAGATGAATCTGCCCGATTCCAGCCTTGATGTAGCCTGTCAGATTGTGGAGATTGGCACTGCATCCCTCAAACCCCTGTCAAGAGAAGAAATCTGACAAGCTCAGAGGGAGGATAAAGACATAGAGCTAGTCATTAGTTACTTGCAGTCAGGATCCAGGCCTTCTTCTCAGCAATGGCAATCAGCAAATCCACTGTCTAAAAGCCTTTTGTGAGAATGGGATAAACTGATGCTGAATGAGCATGGCATTCTCCAATGAAAAACATCTCAAAGAACACAGCTTGTATTGCCAGCTAAATTCAAGAGAACTGTTCTAAAGGAATTGCATGATGAGATGGGACATCAGGGTGTTGACCGCACCACAAGCCTGATAAGAGGCCACTTCTTCTGGCCTTAATTGTACATCTTCAATGATTTTGCACTGAAGTTCATGTTTCCATCAAGAATACACCACGGGCAAGTGGAAAGGTTTAACCGAACATTGTTACAAATGTTGAACACCCTGACAGAGAAACATAAATAAAACTGGAAGGAGTCACTCAACAAATTAATTTATGCTTACAACTGCACCAAGTGTGAAGTTCTACCTCTTGTTTGGACACTCTCCAAGGCTCCCCATCTATGCATTTTTGGGCTGAACTCAGATAGCAGTCATGTCAGTCAAAGTGAGTACACTGAAAAGTGGAAAAAAGGAATGCAAGAGGCCCAAGAGATCGCCAGAGAACATGCACAAAAGTCCAGTGCAAGAAGCAAAAGGAATTATGACAACAAGGTCAGATGTACAGACCTACATCCAGGAAGCAAAGTCCTTGTGAAGAATCTGACCCCAAGGGGAAAACCTGGAAAACTCAGGAACTATTGGGAAGACCAAGTCTATATCATTATATGCCAGGTTGCAGATGATGTTCCCATTTATGAAGTGAAGCCTAAGCAGGGCAAAGGAAGATCACAAGTGTTGCATCACAATCTTCTCTTACCATGTGATCACTTACCTCTTGACATTGATCAACACAAAGAACTAAACCAAAGTGAGAACACAAACAAAAGAACAGAGGAGCTTCGTCTGCTGAGAGGAGGAGAGAAAGTGAGAAAGAGTATGACAGCAGGAGTGAGGATGAATACTATTACCAAGTGGAGCCCTATCAAATGAGACCACAGCTAAACGGTCAAAACTCTTTAGAAAAATGCACCCCTCTTGAGAATTCATCACATCCTTCTGAACAAATGCCTGAGCCAATGACATTGCCACCTCCAGCTGAGTCAAGACAAGAAGCACCAGAACATGTTACTGCACCTGCAAAAGGAAATAGACCTGAACCTCCTTAAAACAAGGAAACGGAAGAATCAGTGACCTTGACAGATGAAGAACAAGACTTACCTGTTGAGGAACCATTTCAAGCACTGGTATCAGGTACCAGAACCAAGCAGGGACAGAGAAGCTACCAGTTCTCTGCGAGACAACAACAGCCACCAAAGTGTTTTACTTATGATAACCTTGGAAGTCCTTCATTCTATAATGTGCAAATAGCAAGTAAAGAGTGCTACCCACACTTTGAACCTACATGGACACCAACTGTGACTTCTTGGGTGCCAATGCCACTTTACTATCCTCATCCCTCACCTGTCTGTTGTTCACTATGAACTGAAATCCCTGAAAAATTCTGCATTAACTGGTCACATATGGTTTTACAAGGACTGTAATGGTATGGACTGCCATCATGCAGAACATTTCACACATACACCATTTCCTTTGCTGATGGCAAAGAACTGTTGCTAAAATAAAGGACTGTTACTTTTAAAAAAGGAAAATGGACTGTTGTCAGGCCAAGTTGTTTAAAAGGCCTTTAGACACAAAATGAGAAGTGAATGCTTTGAAACTTTTTCCTTGAAACATTTTTGAGACTTTTTGAATCTTCTTGAGTTTTGTTTTTGAGGCATTGGCCAGAACTTAAGAGCAATTCATGCAAATGCATGGACTGTTTGCAAAACAAACTGTTTTTCAAAATGAACATTAATTAGTGTCTTTGAACTTGGGACTGTTGTTCGGGCACTTGTCCATTGCACACTCATGAGCCAAGTAGCGCTGTTAACCAGCAAAAATGGACTGTCTTTAAAGAGTGAACCTAAAGTGTCATTATTGAAAAGGGTGCTTGTTTCAACACTGTGGGGGGAACCAACGTGAATGACCTTGTGAAAAAAAAAAAAGTGTGTTTCAAACAATTCTTTGTGACCTGTTACAGTTATACAGTTGTTGCACCCTTGGTAAATATGAGAAAAGAAGGCTGTGAAAAATATATCCTTATTGTTTATCCTTTTGGTCTTTCATTCCAAATATTCACAAAAATCTATCCTTAATTGAAGTAATAATATTTTTTAACTAATAGTTTTGCAGTGGTCTCTTAATTTTTTCCAGAGATATATATATATATATATATATATATATATATATATATATATATATATATATATATATATATAACCACTGCAAAAGTATAATTTTCTCTGGATTTACTATTTATAGGTATGTTTGAGTAAAATAAACATTTTTGTTTTATTCTATAAACTGCTGACAACATTTCTTCCAAATTCCAAATAAAAATATTGTCATTTAGAGCATTAATTGCAGAAAATGACAACTGGTAAAAATAACAAAAAAGATGCAGTGTTTTCAGACCTCAAATAATGTTAATAAAACAAGTTCATATTCATTTATAAACAACACAATACCAATGTTTTAACTTAGGAAGAGCTCAGAAATCAATATTTAATGGAATAACGCAGATTTTCAATCACAGCTTTCATGCGTCTTGGCATGCTCTCTACCAGTCTTTCACATTGCTGTTGGGTGACTTTATGCCACTCCTGGTGCAAAATTTCAAGCAGCTCGGCTTTGTTTGATGGCTTGTGGCCATCCATCTTCCTATTGATTACATTTCAGAGTTTATCAATGGGGTTCAGGTCTGGACATTGGGCTGGCCATGACAGGGTCTTGATCCGGTGGTCCTCCATCCACACATTGATTGACCTGTCTGTGTGGCATGCAGCATTGTCCTGCTGGAAAAACCAATCTTCAGAGTTGGGAAACATTGTCAGAGCAGAAGGAAGCAAGTTTTCTTCCAGGATAACCTTTTACATGGCTTGATTCATGCGTCCTTCACAAAGACGAATCTGCCCAATTCCAGCCTTGCTGAAACACCCCCAGATCATCACAGATCATCACCGAAAATCTGGGTTACACTGAGGCACTTACAATGGAAGAGAATGGGGCCAATCCATCAATGTTAAAATACTCAATGTTTTAAAAGTATAGCCACAAAACATTAACAATATGCAAGTTAACATGATTTTAGTGTGATAAAATCGCTTTCTAGCCTTTTCTGTGTAAAGTTATATCCAACTTTACAACTTTGTTACCATGGCAATTTAATGCTGTAAACCCTATAAGAACCGTAAAAACAATGATTTAGCCCTCTGTGGCGGAATGATCAGCCCCTTCGTCTCGTAATCGTCGCCCCGCCTCTTAGGGCAGCCCTTCAGCCAGGCTCAAGACTGGAGTTGGGCAGGAGAGCAAGAAGAGGTGCATAATTAATAAGCCTCGTTCTGACAGCGGTGAATGAAGCACACCTGTTTTTTGCAGATTCGATCCAATTGCCACCTACTGGTCTGTAGTGCAAATATGATGTATTTATTCCTTTCCTTTGCACTATCACTCCATTTTTTTCTTTCTCAACCCTGCCCAGTAGGTGGCATTTGGTCATATATTTTCTAAAAATCTTTGTTTGTGTTCTGCAGAAGAAAAAAAAAACATACACATCTGGTATGGCAGAAGAAAAAAAAGTCATACACATACACATCTGAGATAGCATGAGGGTCAAGTAAAACATATGTACTTATTAATGGACCACAAATCTAAAAAAATAAGCAGCTGAAATATAATTTGGCTTTCGATGGATGTGCTGTTACGTCATCTTCTACAGCAAAGAACTTGGGTGTTATATTTGATAATATTTGCAATCTGTCCTTTGAAAAACAAATTTTTAATGTTTGTAGAATTTCCACCATAGAAATATTGCTAAGTTACGAAACATGCTCTCTGTTTCTGATGCTTAAAAAACTAATTCATGTATTCATGACCTCAAGACTAGATTATTGTAATGCATTACTGGGAGGATGTCCTGCAGGTTCAAAAAATAAACTTCAATTGGTTCAAAATGTAGCAGCTAGAGTGCTGACTAGAACCAATAAATATGATTATATTTACCCCATTTTATCGTCGCTACATTGGCTACCTGTTAAGTTCTGTATTAATCTTAAAATTCTGATAATTACTTACAAAGCTTTTAATGGTCTATCTCCACAGTACTTAAACAAGCTTCTATTATGCTATATTCCATCACGTTCACTACTATCACAAAATTCCTGCCTGTTAATAGTACCTAGTAGCTAGAATACCAAAATCCACAAAAGGAGGTAGATACTTTTCTTATTTGGCTCCTAAACTATGGAATAGTCTTCCTAGCATTGTTTGGGACTCAGACACAATCTCTCAGTTTAAGTCTCAACCCTTCAGCCAGGCATACACCTTATTGATCTCTCAACATACTTGTGCTGCATTAGTCAGGCCTGCCGGAACCGGAAACTCTTCTCATATGATATAAATCAGCTTTAAAGTGAATGGCATCTACGCTAATATTATTCTATTTGTTTCCCTGCCTCAACCTCGGGATATATATTCTGAGGTTACCAGAGCCTGCCAGATCCAGATCTCAGATGCTGGATGTCCAACTCCCACTGCTACGTGTCGCTAAGTGATGACGACTAACTTCATTTATTTTATTTTTTTAAAGGCATAATCTACAATCACGTTTTCATCAAACCGCACAATGAAGACTCAAAGACATCACCAGGAAGGGTTTGGGTTGGGGTACAGTTTATAAAATATGCATTCCTCTTCACTGTATTACAGCCTGTACAGCTGAAAACAACTCGCGTCACAACTCATTTATGTCACCCCTCCATGCATATTACACCTGGAAAATGGAGCTCACATGTGACCATACACCCCACAACATTTACTGCTTTGGCCTCTGGGGACAGTGTTTCGAATTTTGGAATTTCGATAATTACAGACCGATTTTAGCTAAAAAAAAAAAAAAAAAAAGTCAACCTACTGTTTCCGATTCCACTGTGAGATCAGTCTGATTGGGAATGTGTTTGAATTTTGACTAGGCCAGTCCAAAATATTTACTTTGATTTATTTCAACCACTCTGATGTGAATGTTTTTTCATTGTGTATTATTGTGTTGCTGCATGGTGCAACCACGCTTCAGCTCACAGACATTTAACTCTTTCCTCATCATTGCCCCTTTCAAAGTATTCTAGATTCAACAAGTCAAATGAAAATGCTTAAATGTCACTTTTTGTCACCAGAGACTTTCAAAGAATGTGTGGAAATTCAGCCAGACAGCATGTAGCATGACTCCTCTCCTAGAACCAAGGCTGTTTTCAGCTTCAGAATCATTGCTTGCCATTGTCATTATGAATAATGTGGCATTGATTTCTGGCGCTCTTGAAGTCTGCTCCACACATTAATGAAATCCACAGCTGTACTCATGACAGGATCCAGTAAAAACAGCTTGGAGATGAAAGTCGTGGTATCACTCAAAGCATATTCTCTTTGGTTTTCAACATGCGTCTAAGTTTAAAACATCAGCGACAGTGTGTAAGGACTCAGAGAAGCATGCTGAGAGACACAATCAGAGATGCAATATCAGCTGCTCTTTACAAATTTGTGTTAAATACAAGACATGAATTATCAAGTATATTAAACTGTTATATTAAACCAGATGTTTAGAGTCAAAATGAAAAGCCATTCACATCCCAATTGGGTGAAAGGGGATATTCAGTGAGAAAAAATGTAGAGTGAGACTTGGATTAGATCATTAAAAGGCATTATATACAGTACTAGAATGGAGCCAGGTGGATGGGTTGAAAAATGTATAAGGATCTATAATGTCAGCTGAACAGGAATGTCATTTAAGAGTTAGAGCAAATTATGACATTTGATTAAAAAAAAAAAAAATATTATATTTAATTTATATTTATTTATTTATTTTGGAATAGCATGCACCAATGAATCAACAAGGAACAACAAGAGTGTAAATAGGATCAACAGTTATTTCATTGACTATAACTGTGATGTTGTCATTATGTGTTTACTCGCAGACTAGTCTCAACCGCCAGCACAGTCCATTATATACATGCTCGTGAACCAGTAAGCAGTGCAATGCAGATTGTGAAACCCATTTGAATGCAGCACAAAATTGTCTGTTGTAAAACTCCATTGTTAAACAGTATTGATAAAGAAAACAGGAGAAAAAACTGTGCCATTCACAGACATACATTTAAAGGCTTTTCAATCCACATTACACAAAATGTAAAAAAATACCATGGATTTCCTGTAGTAACATTAACAGTATTAGCTATGGTATTTTGGCAGAAATAGTTTCTAAATGTATTTAAACTACTGTTTTTCATTACAAAAATGTCATAGTTACTAACAATGTGAGTGAGAAGTCCTGCAAGGTTTTACCTGTGGTTACCATGGTCTTATTAAAAATACCATTGTCAGAACTATGGATACTATGGAAGAACAATGGTAAACTTTCATAATAACAAAGGACCAAGCTATCAGTTTTCCTGTTGTGTAAATTTTGTTATCTTCTAATGCTCTCTGATTGGGGGAAAATTTAACTCTTTGTTTGCCTTCAGAAATTCCAGGAGATGACTGCACTTTAATCATCAGGAACCTGATGAAAGGAATCTGTTAAGGAGTTCATTTATTCACAGATGTCTCTGTTCTTAATATTATAATTTGCATCTGCATCTCAACCTCAAAATTAATGCTTTACTGTCAAATGTGCATTTCAATGCGCACAATATGCAATATTAGCCTATTGATAATTGCATGGCTGCTAAAAAAACACAAAACACCAACTGTGATATCATGAGGTCTTTAACTATGTGTGTCCCACAGTAGGCACTCATGCTTATACAATCGTAGTTTGCAACTACTGTATAATATGAAATATATCTGAGAAGGATCTAGGCCCACCCATTTTTGGACGGCCACCCAAACAGCAAATCCTACGCCTATGGACCTTTGTATAAACATATTCTCACATGCCAAAGAGGGAGGGCTTTGACACCAGCAGCAACAACATGAAGTGCTGGCTCTGTGATGCCACCCTCCCAGGATATCTCTTCTCATTTGCTTGAGACTGCTGCAACTGAGGTTCTCTGATAATAAAGGACAATGTCACAGCCCACACACTCTGCACTCCCTCTCCATGGCCAGACCCGCCATTCAAATTAATCAGCCTGAAACACCATCATCCCCGGCAACTCTGTCACTATGTGAGTCGACAGAGATGTTCCAGATGCTTCTCTGCTGCCCGTCCAGCCTGACTCATCATTAGTCCCAGCAGCCACATCTGCGGTCGAGAGCTCCACCTGCCAATTAGGGGCACCTGTCCAAACACTGCTGCCATTCAGTCACTGCTCACGGTGCGAGCTCACCCCCGCAGTTCACATTGAGCCGGGCACTTTGCGGTGACATTCTCTGCTGATTTAGTCTAAAGAGATTTGCAGAGGATGACGAGAGATGGATGTAGGAAAAATAAATGACTGGAAAGTGACAAAGACAGTTATTTGAGTAAAAGTTTTTTTTTTTTTTTTATCTGGCATAAAGTTAATTAAATCTCATGTGGCTGTATGTCATATGGTTTAAGTGTGAGCATGAATCAACCACTGTGTTTTTTCAATAATCTGTTTTCTGGTAAATTGTGCTACACCTGGCTCTGTTGGTGAGTTATAGAACAGAAGCAACTGTTGTTACTGGTCGTCCAAGTATTGATTTTGATTTCAGTACATTTGCAGGGCTGAATTTTGCTGTTAAAGGGATCATTCCACACTGCACTTTGAATTGCAACTGTACCATGAAAGTTTTGCTGCTGAAATCGGTTTGTGCTCACTGAAATAAAATCACTGCCTCCAGTGGCCAAAGCTGGAAGTGTTGTTGAGCGTATGGGCATGTGTGAGCTCAAGGTTCCTGGTCAAATGTCCACAGAATGGCACCAAAAGTGAGTTGTATTTAGGTGTAAATGATGTAATACAGTCAACAGGAATTTTATTAACCATACACCCTAACCCAAACCTAAACCTATCTGTCAGTAAAAATGCAACCTCCATGATTACTTCCTGGTTCCAATGGGACCAGAACCCATGTCTCTGAGGTTGCTCACACAACATGTCATCAACAGCTCTAGAGAAAATGCGGTCATGCTTGAATTGTTGCAAAAATGTCTGATAGGGGATAGTGCTTGTCAGTTAATCAGCAGACTGGGGTCTATTTCAGGGTACATGAAGATCCGGTAGCAATATGTCGACTTGTGATCATGTGGATAGTAAACCCATCCCATCCATTCAGTCACTCCAATTTTATACAATACACTTAATTCTTGAATAGATATGTTAGAGACTAACAGTCTCAGTCACCTTTCACTTTCACTGCATCTTTTTAGAATGCATACAACATAGAATGATCACTAGGGTTGGGAACTGAGAACTGTTTTATATTCAGAACTCCCTGAGGGCAGGGACTCCCGCCCTTGCGGAATTTTGATGCAGAGCAGAGGTAGACGGCCCTGGCACCACCTCTCCAGCCATAGCATTGCACGTCACACACCAAGGCATTATTTCACAGGACCCATCCGCACATATTTCCCTTAACAAATTCTTAAAATCAGGCCAATTCATCCCCAAAATCAGCAGATGAGTGAGGCGGGAATTATCTGCAGCCTCCACTCTATGTTTTCTCCCCCTGAATAGTATCTCAATGGTAACCACCAGATACGTGTGAATATCCCCGTGCACACACCGCACCTTCACCTGACTATTTGTGCTCAATGCCCCGTCTTGTAACAAGCATTGGTGGATGGAGGTTGGGAACAGCCAGAATCCACCAAGCTGCACTTCCCTGGAGAGTAATGGCAACATTTGCCATTCCCACACCTAGGCCATCTTCTTGAAGAGGTCGAGGTATGCTTCAGGATCATCAACTGGCCCCATTTTGACGAGGGTGACCAGTTGGACAGTCGAGGTGGGCTCCGGGGCCGTAGCAGCAACCCCCTCATGTCAGGCTCCGGAACGCCTGTCGGTCCTCCGCTTGGGCCTGGAGCAGGAGTTGGAAACGCTGTTACTGCTCGAGCCGCAGCTCGACAAGGGCTTTATGCTGGTTTTGCTGGATGCCGGTGTGGGTCTTGATTACCTCACCTAGTGGTGAGGATTCCTTGATGACATATCTCCTCAAATTTCTTCCGGGTTTCGGCACCAGTTTGACACAACGTCAAGGTTCAGGTGTGGAAAGGAGGAGATGGGGAGCAGTGACACGCTTCAGGTCAGGCTTTTATTCTCTTCATATTTGTGCTCAGTGTATGTACTTTTTATGCTTTCACTCAGTTCAATAATTCACTCTCAAAATAAACATAAACTTCATCACAATACTCAATAGATCAAAACACTCAGTATAAACACATGCAAACACTGCACACTCATTCTCTCTTTGTCTTCTCTGGTGTGTTTGGCTGCTTTTAAGGGCTCTCTCCACCATCAGTGTAATGAGAAATAGCTGTTAGAAATCATGCCAACCAGCTTGATGAGCCACACCACTCCCTCTCTTCCGCAAACTGACACACGGCTACATCCCCATCCCCACAGACATGTTGCGTGCAAGCAGCTCTTTCTGTGATATATGAACATATTAATACATATATATGAAAAGGATACAATATCTCCGCCAGAACGCGGTGGGAAGCGGGTCGGTCACTCGCTGAAGAGTGTCTTGACAGCGAGGAGGAGAAAAGCTTTACCGGAACACTGCAGGGGAGCGGTGATTCCTCTCGCTGCGGGCACTAAGTAGCACAGGCGACGAGTCACCCTGTCCGCGTCTAGCAGAGGAGATCCTATCCACAGAAAGGTGTATGTCGATGGCAAACCAGAGAGGGTTTCTAAGAAGAGATGTTTGCAGTCTTGAAGGAAGTAAATTCTGAAGAAATGGTGATTTCGTGCCCACTTATAAAGGCCAGCTTCATGCATAAAGGGGCAGGGCTCAAACCCATTTCCAATCAGAGGATTGCCGTTATTGTACAAGGGTTTCAACTAGGTCATTGGAGAAGAAATTCCCCAAAAGAGATTCTTGCAATGTCGAGTGGACTGAATCAATAGGGAACCACATTATAGATTTATTTTATTTTTTTGTCATTAGTGGTATTTTATCAAAATGAACAAATGAATAAAATATCTTAATTAAAAAGTCTGTGTAAACACACCATATCCTGTTCTGTTCTGTTAAAAAATATGAAATTATCTCGTCATTTAGTAACAGACTGCTGAAGGCAGTAAATCCAATAAGAATTACATTTATTATTTCCAAATATTTCTTCCTCAAAAGCACTACAAAATCATTAATACAACCACTAAGGAACCGGAATCATTAAGAGGAATCGGAGCCAGAATCGTAAAATTGCTTATTATTCCCATGCCTAATGATGACTGAGAAATGGTGAATGATGACATCTCCTTTAGTGTTCCAAGGAAAAAAGAAGGTCATACAGGTATGCAACAACTTGAGGGTGAGTAAATGATGAAAACATTTTCATTTTTGGGTGAACGATCCCGTTAAGTTGAGTTGCAGTAGAGTAGCTACCTTTAGTTAGTTACTCCCCAACACTAGTCAGATCAAACAAGGGATGTAAATACAATTTGGACGTTCAAAGTGAGGACATGAGAGGCTATTTTGTATATCAGCCCAATCTCAGAAGCACTATGATTATGAAAGAGTCTTTGAGCAGCATGCTTGATTTATTTCTGGCTACTCTCAAAGCTCAAGGCTGTCGTGAGATGTTTCTCTGTTTATCTCTCTAAAGCAGGGGCTACAAATCTGCCATTAGAATGTGATTGAGTGAGACCCCCGGCCTCCCTCCTGTCAAATTGTGTATTCACACCGCATGTGCAGAGGTCACCATCCCAATCTAAAATCATCTTTATGGCCTCCTATATGTTGTGGCTGTCAATAAAGTTAACAGTAAGTCCACTGATTTGGGATACTTTCATGGGCTGTGTTTTAACTCTTAAAGGGATAGTACACTCAAAATATGAAAATTCTGCCTAAGATCATCTTGGTGTTCCACGGATGATAGAAAGTCATACGGGGTTGGGAACGTGAGGGTTGATGGTTTGCACACACTGTGTAAGACCAATGCTTGGTCAAATAATTACATTGGCATACTGTATTATCAAAGAAGAATCTTGTCTACCGGTACTTTTATTTTCCCTCTGTCAGTGAAGATAACTCTTGGCAGAATTATCTTCAACAGTAATGACAGCAAGGGCCATCTTGTGTCAATGTGCACTGAGAGACCTTTTTGTTTTCATTTCAAACAGACAAACAGCTCAAATTGGTGTATTTCATCTTATTTGCGCATGAAGACTTCGATTCAGCCACGGGGCTTTCGACCAAGCTACTGCCCTTTTGACATCCATCTTTCTGCCAGTCACAGCACAGGGATGGAGAGATCTGACATATAGAGAGCTGGGGAACAGCAGTCACTTATCCACTGAGTCCATTATGCAATGCGAGTAGAGTCATTGTTTCAGTTTTGGGGATAGTTCCCCAAAACTAAATTCTGCTAAATGACTAAATGTAAATGTAACTGAATTCTGTCTGAATTGGTTACTCAACCTCAAAACAAAAACAAAACCAAAAGAAATATATGCAGATGTGCTCGAGGGATTTGCAAACTTTAAGTCAGTGGTTTTTCTGATGTCTGTGGATCTTTTTGATAGTGCCAACTGCTTCTTCCTTTCAAAAACATCATGACCTTCACCAATATTCTCCTGGTGTTTTGTTTCCTGGTGTCGTTGCATTTTGTTTGGCTTCATGCTGTCATTAGCTAGCTTCTCGCCACAAATGACACATTCTTTCCGAGTCCTGTCCTGTCCTTCAATAAAACTGAAGTTAAGATAATTCTCGAGATATAGCCTTACTTTCTTTTTTGATGATGAGTCATCAGCACTTTTACATTTCTTAGACATGTTGTTTTATTCATAAAATAGTGATGCTCTGACTGCAGGAAAAACGAGCTGCTAGCTGAAACTGATTGAGCGCGGGTCATTGACGTGCACACATTATTTTTCCAAATCTTTTACGTTTCACTGCCATTATTATTATTTTTTAGATTGGCCTTGGCATTACAAGCATATGATTTTCAATAACATTTTAAAATGTATTAATTTTACAATTAAATTATAGTGGAACATTTTATGCATGTTTGACCTCAAAGCAAATGAGAAACTGACAAAATAGTGTTTTTTTAAATCACGTTTTAAAGTTCATAGTGTTAAAAGCACGTAACTTCTGATCTTTGAGCGTATGAGGCTGAGATAAAAGTTTGTGGAATCTTTTAATTTTCCTTTCAGTAATATTTAAAGATTTACTATATAAATAACACCATAGAAATTACATTTAAACTTTTATTATAAAGTGTAATGTAGACAAATATTTCATCAAGGGATGGCCCCATACGAATCCACAGAGGTCTGGGATAAGCCCCGAATATCCATTGATCATAGAACCACCATGTAATAGGATCTTTGGTTCAGGGAATGAGGAAGTGGGAAACGGCAATTTCCAACACAGGAAAGTCTTCTTTATTCAAACAAAACAAGTTTGCTCAATAGCGACAACAAAGAAGCTCGCATTTAAGGAAATTAAAGTATTATATATATATATACATATACATATATATATATATATATATATATATATATATATATATATATATATATATTATACCACGCCCTCGCCTCCAAATACCCCCACTGCCCAACTCAGGCCGGGGAGCCATCCAGCCTGACACTGATCAGTGAGGATTTATTTTGGAATCCCCATTCTTTCTGAGGAGGATTATTCTGAAGAGTGCCTCCACAACACTATGAGCTGAGATGTTGCGCAGATGCACTGCTTCTGGATATCTCGTTGTGTAGTCCACCAGAACAATACAAAGCGATGCCCACATGCCAGCTGCTCTAATGGCCCAACGAGGTCCATGTCAATTCTTTCGAAGGGAACCTCAATCAAAGGAATAGGGCACAATGGTGCTCTTGTGGTGGCCGGTGGTTTCACCAGCTGACATTCACGGCATGCCGCACACCACCTGCGAACATCCACATGAATGCTCGGCCAATAGAAACAGGCCATGAGACAAGTCAGTGTTTTGTCTTGCCCTAAATGTCCTAAATATATAAATATAATGAGCTGCCTGGAATAGCATTTCACGACGGCTCTTGGGTATTAACAACTGGGATGTATCCTCTTTTGTCTGGGTGTCCTGCGTCACCCAATACAACCTGCCCTTTAAAATTATAAAGTAGGGGTAGGATAGCACAATGTTAGGCTGAAGCCGTTGACCATCAGTCGCCTTCACATGATCGAAGGTATGCCTGAGGCTGAACAGGAGGGTTGGGGAAGCCCTGGGTCCGGGAAGCAGGTTTCGGGGGCAGGGATGGGAAAAGAGGAGGATGGAGAGGGGAAGGGAGAGAGAGAGAGAGAGAAGAGGGCTAGCCGGCCCCCGGATTCACTGCCAGATGGTCCTCCGCCAGTTGGACAGCCTGGTCTAGTGATGCCAGATGGTGGCACTGGACCCATTCCACGGTTCTTCTCGGCAACCGGGTGATGAATTGTTCCAGCACCACAAGATCTATCACTTCGTCAGCGAGCAAAAGTGCTGTCTGTGTTGTTCCGGACTCCGGCCTACCCGTTCAGGATGGCTCGCTTCAAGTCCTGATACCCCAGGAGGTTGGTGACTGGGAGTTGTTGTGTGGCCAGCTGGGCTTCTCCCGACAGCAGCGGCAGCATCCGGACTGCCCACTGGGTCTCTGGCCATCCCAATGCTTCCGCCGTCCACTCAAACAAATCTACAAATACCTCCGGGTCGTCTTCTGGTTCCATCTTTGTTAGCGTGAAGTGGGACATGCTGGGGGCGGCCGTCAGGTTGTCGCGGTAGAATCCGCCTGGTGTATCAAGCTTTGTAGCACCTGTCGATCGTCCTCTTGAGTTTGCAGGAAGGAAGCGCTGCTCCTGTTCCTGACGCAACTCAAGCAGAGTCTGATGTTAATTTTGGTGGGTGCTGGTGAGGGTCTTGATAAGTTCGGCGAAGGGCAAGGACTCCAATGTGGCGTATCTTCCTCACAATTCCCTGGTTTTGGCATCACTGTAACACAGCCTTTTGTAGGTGTAGAAAGGAGGAAACGGGAGCCAGCTTAAACACTCTAGCAAAAACTTTATTCACTCTGAACAATTATACTCTGTTTGGGCTTTTCAGCCATAGCTCACACACAGGTTCATTTCTCCCTCTCCTCTGGGCTTCTCGTCACCCCTTTATCTCTCCAACGCTGCTCACTGAAACACAGAACAGCTGTTAGAGAAATTATACACAGGTGCAAGTCCTTCCCATTAATTCCTAAACACATACTCTGCTCAGAAACATCATTGAATTCTGATCAGATAGATGATTTCAGAAACATCTCATTTTTCCCCTGATAAAAATAGTCTGGAAGTGAGAAAAGATGTCCTATGCTGAGAAGTCTGAACTTTTTGCTTTTTAAAAATGCTTCTCAAGACACCTGCATTCTGTTCTGTTTTTTGAGCTATGTCTATTTTTGTGTCTAGTTAGCACAAGAACATGTTTGGATTTCAAAGGGGAGGGCCTCTGATTTCATTACAATATACTGTACATCAATCACTATGTCACAGTATTACTGCATGATAATAAAGCCCAAAAAGTAAAAGAAGAAAAAGAAAGCACAGATAAAAAAAAATAATAAATAAATAAAACACTATTTCTCCCAGTTATACTTTCATTTAATCTAAACACAAACATGAAGTTTAGAACAGAATTCTCAGAATTATTTTAGTGGAGTATCTGTATTAACTGAGCATCAGATGTGCATGCTTTTTCACTGCAAATGTTTTTTTGTTTTTTGTTTTCAATCAGAAGGTTATTTCCTTTTAAAACATACCACGCATGTACGGCAAAGTTTAAACTCTTGTTTTAGCACAGCAGTTGAATGGTAAGTAAGCTGTGCTTCACTGTACTATAAGAATGCATCTGAATGGATGAGCGTTTATACTAAGAGTCCATTGTGGTCACATGCATTTTTGACCAGGGACTAAAAATGTAAATGAACTAAATTTTTTACAGAACATAACTGAAAACAAAGTCCCTTTCAATTGTTCCGGAGTGAAAATGTTGTTTTGAAATGCTGGTAACTGGTTAATAACTGGTTAAATCCAGTCTGATCATTTTTTATGAAACCAAAGATCAAAGGGTTTACAAAGAACATTTTTGGAATTACACCACTTCCTTTTGTCTGACAAAATGAGGCTTCTCTCTTTTTATTTGAACATGACCCTGAATTTTTTGTTTTTATTGCCTAATTGCACATTGTGGATGCAGCCTTCTGCAACATGCCGAAGACCTTTTTAACAACTGTATATAATTACCACATATAGCATGTGCACGGTTAATCCAGATACAAAGAAAAAAAAATCTTCACTGAATTATTGTAAGATACTGTATGATGCATTAATACAAATTTTAATGCTGCCCAGGTTTATATTGAGAAGCAGATCTGTAATTGAAATTAAATGATTCATATAGTTACATTTTTTATTTAGGCTTTAATTTGTGGGAATATTTTGTTTCAAATGGCTTATAACAGCAACAGTCAAGAGCAATGAGTGTGTGCTCCCTTCTGTTTTATCCCAATGTTGGTTATTAAATCATTATAAAGTTGATTCAGGACATTATTAGCTCCAGAAGAACAGTGCTGTGCATGCACTCTCTGTGGGCAAAAAAAAAAAATAATAATAATAATTTGGCCCGCAAAAGGTGACGTTTAGTCCATGCAGGAGAGAGATTTAGGCTACTGATTGATTTTAGATAGCCAGATGTATATATGAAACATTTAAAATATTTGGGGGGATTTATTTAAAATTAAGAATACGGTTATCGAAAATACTTTTTATAGGCTACTGTAAACTATGCTTGTTATGATTTCTGATAATTCTCCACACGGGATGAAAAAAATAAACAAATAGTTTTCGCTTATTTTGAGTAAAGCAAGTCACTTATATTGGGCTTTTTCTAAGACCAGGTGTACTGTTTGGAAAGGAGGCTGCAGAATGTGACGTTTATGTGTGTTTTTGTTCATGTTTTTATTCATGTACTTCATTTAGTCATGTCTTTTATTTAGAAATTAGTTGACTTTCTTCCTCTTTCATGTCATGTGGTTTCCTTGTCATGTGACCCTCTTGTTAATAGG
The DNA here is from genome assembly GCF_019703515.2 of Myxocyprinus asiaticus. Classification (NCBI taxonomy): domain Eukaryota; kingdom Metazoa; phylum Chordata; class Actinopteri; order Cypriniformes; family Catostomidae; genus Myxocyprinus; species Myxocyprinus asiaticus. The sequence continues at coordinate 13,087,969 of NC_059383.1, forward strand.
TGTGTTCAACTTGAACTGCATCTCGATTTACTGATCGGCGAGATTTGCAGGTTGCAGTCAGGGGAGGAGTTGAAAAGAGAGCCATCAAGCATGACACTTTTGTGCTTCCCGTGGTGTGCTGAACCTACATTGGTCACAGAAGATCACGCAATGTTTGCTTTCTTTATTGCAGACGAAGTGGAATTCAGATGCTTGCATTTTACATAAAATAACAAGAAAACATTGTTCATTTGAAAAGTTTATGTGCTGCTTAATACAGTGCCTGCTGGTGTTCAAGGATAAAGTCCAATGAAAGCCTATATTATTTTAATACTAATAAAGCAGTCTGTATTTTTAATAATTTGTAATGTTTTTTAGGAAGAAATATAGATATTACTATGACAAACACAATACAAATTATATAAACATGATGTACTATTACAAAACCATGGATTTGTTAGAGTTTCTCGAGCTGGAGGTGTCAGAATAAACACTTTGGTAATGGCATACTACCATACTACTCTTATTTCTGCCATAGACTGACATAGCAGAAGTAGTAAGAGTAGTATGTGAAGCATGCAATTACGAACGCAGCACATGAAACACATGCAAACGTTGTCACATTGTAAGTCTGGCCATTCATGAATGAGCTGTGTTGTCATCAGAGCTTGTGCAGCTCCTCTGAAGCAACTGCATCTGCATTGGCTGCGCCAGCCGGCTGCTCTTGAATCGCTCTCACAGTACTCTGATGGCATACGTCATGGTGACGCGGCGGTGCACTAGGCTCGTATGAGATGCCAAACACCTTGCCTTGAAAGTAGACAAGAGTAGACGGCTGCAGTCAGGGGAGGAGTGAAATACGTGCTGTCAAGTCGGACAATTCTCAGTTCTCGTAGTGGATCAGACACCTTCGAGATCAAAGGCAGATATCGCGGGATTCACGTTCATACGCTGTTGCTTCTTCTTCTTCTGTTTTATTGGCGGATCGCAACTTAACAGTGCATTACCGCCACCTGCTGTTATGCACTGTTGCTGATAAAGAGGATATCATTATAATACTGTTTCTTTAAAATGAAAATAAATATTATGAAAAAGACACTCGGGGCCTGGGTAGCTCAGCGAGTAAAGACACTGACTACCACCCCTGGAGTTGCAAGTTCGAATCCAGGGCATGCTGAGTGACTCCAGCCAGGTCTCCTAAGCAACCAAATTAGCCCGGTTGCTAGTGTGGGTAGAGTCACATGGGGTAACCTCCGTGTGGTCACTATAATGTGGTTCACGCTCTTAGTGGGGCGCATGGTGAGTTGTGTGTGGATGCCGCGGAGAATAGTGTGAAGCTTCCACACGCGCTATGTCTCCGCGGTAACATGCTCAACAAGCCACATGATAAGATGCGCGGATTGACATCTCAGATGCAGAGGCAATTGAGATTCGTCCTCAGCCACCCGGATTGAGGCGAGTCACTATGCCACCATGAGGACCTAGAGTGCATTGGGAATTGGGCATTCCAAATTGGGGAGAAAAGGAAAAAATAAATTTATGAAAAAGACACTCAACGTAAATGTTATTTAATTTCTACAATAGACATGTATTTTCATTCATTTTTTAATATAGACATGTATTTTAAATATTTCAGAAATATGATAACAATCACATATCCCTTACAGAGATCACATTGTCAGAGTGTTGGGAATATTCACACATAATTTACATACATAAAAACATGATATGAGTGTTAAAAAGATCAAACATTTAAAAAAGAAGAAAGCATCACGGTTGTTTAAGCCAATCAGCATTAAGCAGCAAGTCGTTTCCCATCGTGCCTGACTCAGCGCAGTTGGGGAAGAGCAACTTGGCCCATTCGAAGGAGGATGGCCAAGATGGCGTCTGTGTAGTCGAATTTATTCTGTCTCTTGCAAAATTTTGTGCAAAACGTTATCTTATTTAACCTTCCTTGGTGATATGCATTATTGACACAAATATCTTTATATCCTGAACGATTCTGTAGCGTTATAAAGTCTGAGTTGAGAATCTTTATATTTTTTACCATGTGAGGACACAACGTGGTTTTCGACCAACGGAACTTATTGATTGAAATCGCCCTTCACGTGTTGCTGAGACAATACTCCTTAGCAACTCCAGACAATAAGTGTACAAAGGAATGGAGGAAAGTGTGAAGCGTATACATGATTATGCTAAACCCATTCTCGAAGAGGAGTTAAATATGGATTGTCTACAACTCTCAGAAACTCCGTCTAACAGCCCTCTTCCAAAATTGTGGTGGCATACATCCGAACCTTCAAATACGATTCTGCTGGAGGTGATCGAGAGGCTTGGGAAAAAGCAAGATGATTTCATGGAGAAGATGTTGGTAATCGAAAGTTCTGCGGCATCCAACTCCGCCAAGATATCTGAACTTACTACTAAAGTTGAATCAGTTATGGATAAAATGGGGAGAGTTGTCCCTAAAACAGTCAGACTGGATGTTAAAATAGGGGCCATGATCACAGAGAATAAACAACTATGGGAAAAAGTTGACAAATTGGATGCATATAAAAGATGGTGGAACTTGAAAATGTCTGGCATTCCCGAGGAGGAAAGGGAAAATGTGAATATGGTTGCAATGGACATTTTTTCTCAAGTCTCACCAGGATTGAGAGATGTTCTTCAGACTTCCATTGACATTGCACACAGACTCGGGCCGAAAGCGGGAGGCGCGCATCCATGGCGGATTATTGGGCAGTTTTTGTCACGCACTCATTGTGATCACATCTGGCTCGACGCAAAGAACTCTGAAATCCTCAAACAGAAAGACATTAAGATAACTGAAGATCTGACAAAGTGGACGAGGGATGCACGGAACAAATTGTGGCCACTGGTTAGTCAAGCCAGGAATGAAGGAAAACGAGATGAGTTTAAGCGCTCGTTTGCCATTATTAATGGAAAGAAGATTACAGTGGACAATATGTGAACCACATCAACAAATACTCTTGTTCCCTCTGGGGGAAAACAGGAAAAGAAATACACTTTGAACTTTTATTGAAAGCTCAGCTGTGACCTCTTTGTAAAGATGGTGTCCATTTATTTTGTTCTGACATGATCCCCATCTCTGAAAGTAGTTGTTTGTTCATCTCATTCTCAGACGGAATGGTTTTGATATTTTTGAATAACCAATTGATCCTCGTTAAATATGGAAGGTAAATAGATAGGTTTTGCACTTCATTTTTTTTCTTGCTTAATAGAGTTGATTCTTCTGCCTTAAGGCAGATTGGTCTTTCTTGTTCTTCATTCATTGTCTTTTAACTTTTCGTGTTTTTCTCTTAATGTTCGGGGGATTCGTGATCTAACCAAACGTAAAGCTTTATTTTTATTCTGCAGTTCCAAAAGAAGAGATGTCTATTTTTTACAAGAAACTCATTCTAGTGTTAATGATGTTTTATTTTGGTCAGCTCAGTGTGGAGGTAAAATTTTATTTTCACATGGTTCTACTCATTCTGGTGGAGTTATGATTTAACTTATGATTTTACTTATGGTAATATTCTGGAGTAACACTTTTCTTTAGAGGGAAGATGGATAATAGCCGTTATTCAGTCCGGGGAGACTATTGTTATTTTATGTAATATTTATGGCTTTAACAGGCCTGAGCTGAACTGTATTCTTTTCCAAAGCTTTAAATCTGTAATTTCCTTCAGCTACATTTATTGTGGGAGGGGATTTTAATTAGGCCCCTGATTTATATTTAGATCCACCAAGACTCAATGTTAATAATCTTAATATAGTTATAAGTGATTTTTGTAGCAGCCTTTCTTTGCTGGATGCTTACAGATACATCCATGGAAGCAGTGTTTCATCATTTAAATGATTAAAAGCAGACATATCACAAAAGTCTAGGATAGACCTGTGGCTTGTCTGACTGGCTAGTTTCATTCATTAATTCCTGTACTATTTCTCCTGTCCCTCTAACTGATCATGCTTGTATCGACCTTGAAATATCTGAGGTTTATAGTAGTTCTCGGAGAAGGCCAAAATACTGGAAACTAAATTCTTCTTTCTTACAATACTCTTCATATTGTTTAGGTATTAAGAAAATTATTGAAGTTCCTAAAACCAAATCAGACTCTGCATTCACAAAGCGGGAACTATTTAAATATGAGTGTCGGAAATTCTCTATTCAATTTGGTAAACAATTCTTTAAGGCAAGGGAGTCAAGAAGCTCTGCTATTATAAAGGAGATAAATCATATTTTGCATCTATCCTCTCCTAGTGAACAGGACAAGGAGAAGTCACTGAGGGAAAATCGTAATGTTCTTTATGCAGAGAAGGCCAAAGGTGCATTTATCAGATCAAGGGCAAAGTGGTTAGAATTTGGAGAAAAGAATTCTGCATATTTTTTTAATTTAGAGAAGAGAAGAGGAGACTCCAAAAGGATTTCTATCCATTACATTGATGGTAATTTGATATCTGATGAATACAAAATCTCAAAGTTTGTATCTGATCAGAAATTTCTAATACATTTTTATGTAAATTGGAGCCATTCATTCCAACTATAAGTGAAGATAGTCATGCTGCTTGTGAGGATGAGATAACTATGGCAGAATTGAACATTCTGATTACAAAAACCCCACTTAATAAAAGTCCGGGCCCTGACGGTTTGCTGTTTGAAGTCATTTTGAATGACATAAAAGATTTGATTTTAGATGTTTTTAAGGAATGTTTAGACAGGGGGGGACTATCTGATAAAGCAAGGCCTAATTGCATTAATTCCAAAACCAAACAAAGATAAAAAAATATCTTAGATAATTGGCGCCCAATAAATTTGCTTAAATCTGATTATAAACTATTAGCTGCAGTATATGCTAGGAGACTGAAGCCTTGTTTAAAAGAAGTTATCTCACTCACACAATCTGGCTTCATGAAAGGTAGACACATTTCAAATAACATTCGGCTTGTTTTAGATCTTTTAGATTACTCTGAATTGGTTAATCATGATGCACTTATTCTGTTGTTACATTTTTATAAGGCATTTGACACCATAGAACATGCTGTTATGTATGATGCTTTGAGACGATTTGGCTTTGGTCCAAAATTTGAGAAAACTGTACAGACCTTGTATAAAAATATTACAAGAAATGTTCCCTATCTGTCACTCACTCAACATTGTGTCGATGTAGTGACACTAGGGGTCACTCTTGGGAGCCCGAGACACCTCTGGTCTTTGATAAAAGGCCAATGAAAATTGGCCCCGGACATACGGGTATAAAAGGAGCTGGTATGCAACCACTTATTCAGATTTTCTCTTCGGAGCCGAACGGTCAATGTTTACTGAGCTGACTGTTCATTCACCTCTGCTGGATCTGATGGCGCATTTCAGCGGCTTCTCCCTCCTCTGCACTGGTGCACTGCAGAGAACGCCCCTGGGCGCTTCGGCAGAAATAAGAGAGTATATTTTTCTAAAAGAGTATATTTCTCTAAAAGAGCGGTACACACGGAACGTCTTTTTAAAGACGCATGTTTTTAAAGATGCCTTTCCATTTGTGTGTTATTCCTGGTTGCGGTCGTTGTCTCTCAACTTCTGACGGTCACGATCGCTGTCTTTCGTGTCTGGAGACAGCGTTCGTGGATGGATCATGTACTCAATGCGAGAACGTGACCATGGCAACGTTGCGGTCGCGGCTTGCTTTCATAAGAAAGCCACCCCAGTGGCTCCCCGCCTCGGTCCTTCTACCTACGGGTATGAGGTCAGCGCAGCTAGCACTGGGGGCGATTTGGGGACCCCAATGGGACCACCTTCGCCAGGTAGCCCCCCACGGACCTCCCATTCCCAAGCACGCTCGTCTGCCCTGATCGGGCTTCCGGATGAGTCTGCGGCTCGACTCACAGTGAGTTCAACCTCTTGTTCAGAGCCTGCGAAGGTGATGAGCTCTTGAGCGCAGCATCAGAGAGCGAGCTCGTCCAGTCGGATGCAGAAGCCTCAGCTGGGCTCCCCCCCTCGGGTACGGTCGCCCAGTCACAGGCTGATGCGGAAATGACAAACATGCTTTCCCGTGCAGCCGCGAGCGTCGAGCTAGAGTGGAACCCTCCGCTCCCCCCTGAACCCTCGCGGCTCGATGATTGGTTCCTGGGTTCGCAGCGCCACTCAAAGCAGGAGCTGACAAGGTCATGGGAGGCACCTTTTACTGCCCGGTCCCAATCTTTCAGCTCCCCCGCCCTCACTACCCTCGATGGTGGGGCGGCCAGGGGCTATTCGGCAATTCCCCCGATGGATAAGGCACCTATGCCCGCAGAGCACCGCCACCTGGCGCGCGCGCCCAAAGCTCCCGTCCAAGGCCTGTAGGTTTATGTCGTCCCTGACGGCCAAAGCCTACAGTGCCTCTGGACAAGCCGCCTCCACCCTGCATGCCATGGCTCTCCTGCAAGACCACCAAGCCAAGGCGCTAAAGGAACTGCACGAGGGTAGTTCCGCCCCAGATTTGATGCAGGAGCTGCACTCGGTGACCGACCTCACGGTGCGGTCTCTCAGGCGGGCGATGTCTATCTTGGTGGTCAAGGAGCGCCAACTTTGGCTCAACCTGGTCGAGATGGATGAGGCCGACAAGGCACGGTTCCTTGCTGCCCCCATTTCCCAGGTTGGCCTATTCGGTGACACCGTCGAGGACTTTGCCCAGCAGTTCTCGACAGTGAAGCAGCAGATGGAGGCCATCCAGCACATCCTGCCCTGGCGCGGCTCAAGATTCCGCACCCTGCCTGCTCGTCACCAAGGGCATCCCCCTGCGGTGACTGCACTGGCTCCGCCACAGCCTGCCTTTTCAGCCTGGCCCCGGTGTGGAGCCCACCGCAGGAAGCAGACGCCACCCATCTCATGGCCGGCCGCAAAGAAACCACGAAAGGCTTCGAAGCGCCCCTGAGATGGGTGACCCAGGGACAACGAAACCCACTGCCTTGGAGCTGGTAAGCAGACCACTCCATCCCCCGGTGGAGGGCCGGGAGGAGAATCTTTTGTTGCCTTTTCATTTAATTTTGCCGCATGCCCAAGTGGCTGTGATACCCAACAGTTCAGCAAAAGAGCGGTTTCCTCATTCCCTGGGTCACATACCCGATGTGCATGGCTGTCATCACGACCACTGTCCACCATTCCATTTTGGCAGGTTTGGCGCACCAGCGGCAGTCTCCCCGCCCCTGCGTGCCCAGCTGTGGCACAAATCCACCCCCGATGTGACAGTCTCCATGGGTCACGAGGACAGGCCTCTTCCTCCCCCATCCCAGGCTGTTCCGGGGGTGGCCACAAGGAACCAGGTAAGTGCTTCGATGTCCCTGAACTCAGCATGGCCACAACATGGCGTGGCACCTCATGCTCTGCCCCGCCGCAAGGCCCCACCTGCTGGTACGTCCGACGAGATTGTCCCCTTGGTCCTCCTCGCCTGGAGCTTGGACGCGTGGCTTGCGCTTTCCAATCCATCACGATGGCTGATCCGGACTGTCCGACTCGGCTACGTGATTCAGTTCACCAGGCGTCCGCCCAGGTTCAGCGGCATCCACTTCACCTCAGTAAGGACGCGTACTTCCATGTCTCGATTCTACCTCGACACAGACCCTTCCTGCGGTTTGCATTTGAGGGTCAGGCATATCAGTACAAGGTCCTCCCTATCAGCCTCACAACAGCCCCCCCCTGGCAAATTCCCCTGAGGAAGGACCTTCTTTCTCAGGGACGGGGCACCATCTGGCCCCCACGACCAGACCTCTGGAATCTCCATACCTGGCCCCTGGACGGGATGTGAAAGACTTAAGCGGTCTACCACCCATGGTGGTAGACACGATCACTCAGGTTAGGGCCCCCTCTACAAGGCGCCTGTATGCCATTAAGTGGTGTCTGTATGCTAAGTGGTGTTCTTCCCGACGCGAAGACCCCCAGAGATGCGCAGATGGATCGGTGCTTTCTTTCCTACAGGAGAGGTTGGAAGGGCGGCTGTCCCCCTCCACCTTGAAGGTGTATGTAGCCACTATAGCAGCACACCACAATACAATGGACGGTAAGTCCTTAGGGAAGCACGACCTGATCATCAGGTTTCTGAGAGGCGCCAGGAGGTTGAATCCCTTCAGACCACACCTCGTTCCCTCATGGGACCTCTCTGTATTTCTTCAGGGTCTACAGAGCCCCTTTTGAGCCCTTGCTGTCAGCTGAGCTTAAGGCACTCTCTTTGAAGACTGCCCTCCTGACTGCGCTCACTTCCATCAAGAGGGTAGGAGACCTGCAAGCGTTTTCTGTCAGGGAAACGTGCCTGGAGTTCAGTCCGGGCTACTCTCACGTGATCCTGAGGCCCCGACCAGGCTATGTGCCCAAGGTTCCCACGACCCCTTTTAGGGACCAGGTGGTGAACCTGCAAACGCTGCCCCAGGAGGAGGCAGACCCAGCCCTGATCGTTGCTGTGCCCAGTGCGCGCTTTACGCATCTATTTGGATCGCACGCAGAGCTTTAGAGTCTCTGAGCAGCTCTTTGTCTGCTTTGGTGGACAGCGGAAAGGAAGCGCTGTCTCCAAGCAGAGGATCGCCCACTGGCTCATTGATGCCATAACTATGGCATATCACACCCAGGACGTGCCGCCCACAGTAGGGCTACAAGCCCATTCTACCAGGGGTGTAGCGGCCTCCTGAGACTTGACCAGTGGCGCCTCTCTAACAGACATTTGCAGAGCAGCGGGCTGGGCAACACCCAACACCTTTGCGAGGTTCTACAATCTCCGGGTGGAACCGGTTTCGTCCCATGTAGTGGGCATGCAGGTAAGTCTGGGACAGCTGGCTGGGTGTATCTCTTGCGCATAGCGCCTTTCACCTCCCTTGAGCTGAAGACGTGCACCATTGACTCCCAGTAGTGTTCACAAACTGTGTTACCTGGTTGATTTCCTCCGAGCCCTGTGACAGACGAGTTTGCGGAGAAACTCCCTGCCGGCTCAGTACACGTGCTAACTAAGCCCTGTACTGGGGTAGGTGCTTTGCATGTGGTGGTTCCCCGTAGGTAACCCCATGCGATGTATATCTTCCACTAATTCGTTTCCCTATTGGTAAACTGCATCTTCATTGGGCAGTTACCTTGCTTGTAGAAACTCCTCCCCCGCAGGGTAGGACCTACCATGGGACTTCTCCACATGGCATACTTCCGACAAAGCTCGGCAAGACCATGTGACGTATTTCCACTCAAAATACCCCCCCCCCCCTTTAGACGGGATGTGGTCTCCACGGTGTCTTCCCCTTGGGAGGGAAACCCCCCGACTAGACCTGGTGGCCCCAGTCGGTTAATTCCTTTTTTTGGGGAGAGGAAAAAAAGGGGACAAGAGGCCACGACTGGGCTAGCCCGTCTCTATCTTTTGGGTAACAGTGTTGGGGGAGGTTACATGTCGGCCTGGTGCACTGGCTACGAGGCACACAGTGGTCTGCCCGTCACGTAACACAGTTCAGCCAGTTGCAGCGTTTCATATAGGGACCCCTAGTATAAATACATCGACACAACGTCGAGTGAGTGACAGATCGGGAATGTCCTGGTCCCTTGCGTAACCTCCGTTCTCTGATGGAGGGAACAAGACGTTGTGTCCCTCCTGCCACAACGCTGAACTACCCACTGAAATGGCCAGGACCTTGTCTCGGCTCCTCAGCACAAAACCTGAATGAGTGGTTGCATACCAGCTCTTTTTATACCCATATGTCCGGGGAGTGGTATGCAAATACCACTCGCCAATTTTCATTGGCCTTTTATCAAAGACTAGAGGTGTCTCGGGCTCCCAAGAGTGACCCCTAGTGTCACTACATCGACACAATGTCTCATTCCCTCCATCAGGGAACGGAGGTTAAGCAAGTAACCAGAACGTTTCCTTGTCTAATGGGACTTCACCGCGTTTTCTCATTGGGAGAGGCATTAGACAAGGCTGTCCTAATTCACCTTTTTTATTTTTGTTGGTCGCAGAGCTTCTTAACCTCTATACGGTGCATTGTTTGAATATCAAAGGGATTCAAATAGCAGACCACACTATTTTAATCAGTCAACATGCAGATGATACATGTTTGTTCCTGAAGAATAAATGGCAGGTCCCCATTATATTAGATGCATTAAAACTATTTTCAGATGCTTCTGGTCTTTCTGTTAATGAAGTCCAAGGAATTGTCTGTAGACCTCCGAGACAGGATTGTATCGAGGCACAGATCTGGGGAAGGGTACAGAAAAATTTCTGCAGCATTGAAGCTCCCAGTGAGCACAGTGGCCTCCATCATCCATAAATGGAAGAAGTTTGGAACCATTAGGACTCTTCCTAGAGCTGGCCGCCTGGCCAAACTGAGCGATCGGGGGAGAAGGGCCTTAGTCAGGGAGGTGACCAAGAACCTGATGGTCACTCTTACAGAGCTCCAGCATTTCTCTGTGGAGAGAGGAGAAACTTCCAGAAGAACAACCATCTCTGCAGCACTCCACCAATCAGGCCTGTATGGTAGAGTGGCCAGACGGAAGCCACTCCTCAGTACACATGACAGCCCACCTGGAGTTTGCCAAAAGGCACCTGAAGGACTCTCAGACCATGAGAAACAAAGATTTTACTCTTTGGCCTGAATGGCAAGTGTCATGTCTGGAGGAAACCAGGCACCACTCATCACCTGGCCAATACCATCCCTACAGTGAAGCATGGTGGTGGCAGCACCATGCTGTGGGGATGTTTTTCAGCAGCAGGAACTGGGAGACTAGTCAGGATCAAGGGAAAGATGAATGCAGTAATGTACAGAGATATCCTTGATGAAAGCCTGCTCCAGAGCGCTCTGGACCTCAGACTGGGGCGAAGGTTCATCTTCCAACAGGACAATGACCCTAAGCACACAGCCAAGATAACAAAGGAGTGGCTATGGGACAACTCTGTGAATGTCCTTGAGTGGCCCAACCAGAGCCCAGATTTGAACCCGATTGAACATCTCTGGAGAGATCTGAAAATGGCTGTGCACCGACACTCCCCATCAAACCTGATGGAGCTTGAGAGGTCCTGCAAAGAAGAATGGGAGAAACTGCCCCAAAATAGGTGTGCCAAGCTTGTAGCATCATACTCAAAAAGACTTGAGGCTGTAATTGGTGCCAAAGGTGCTTCAACAAAGTATTGAGCAAAGGCTGTGAATACTTATGTACATATTACTTTTTTTAATTTTTTTTTTATTTGTAATAAATTTGCAAAGATTTCAAACAAACTTCTTTCACGTTGTCATAATGGGGTGTTGTTTGTAGAATTTTGAGGAAAATAATGAATTTAATCCATTTTGGAATAAGGCTGTAACATAACAAAATGTGGAAAAAGTGAAGCGCTGTGAATACTTTCCGGATGCACTGTATCTCTATCTCAGGAATTCTGTCTTCATTTAGAGAATACCATTTGGTTGTGAAAAGCATTTCTCCTAAATTGCTTCATTTTGTGAAAGCACATTTTAGATCCAACTCAGTAGTTGGACAGGTTCCAAAACTGTTTTTTATTGGAGGTATCTCTATCTTGGATAAGAAATGTAACAATTTTCACATTAGAAAGTGTCTCACACAAGATTTAAGTTGTCCCCCAAATGCATTTGTGAAATGGAAACAAAATTTTCCTATGCTTCCCGCTGACAAGATATGGTCTGAGACTAATTTATTTTTACTGCCCAATAAGATAAAAGAAATTCACTTTAAAGTGTTGCATAGATATTATCCTTGCCATGCTTTTCTAAATAGGTTTAAAGGAGACATTTCACCGCAGTGTTCTTTTTGAAACTTTTATTCACCTGTAATACATCTACAGACTTTTGGACCCAGGTAGCTACGTTAATTTTTAATTTTTTCATAAAATTATCGCAATAGATGACTCCATGATTCTGTTTATGGATTGGAACACTGGCTTTCTCATAACTGATGACACTTTAAAATTAATAATTCTTTTTGGGAAGTTTCACTTGCATAAAGCTAGAGTAATGTCTATTAAACCTTCGTTTAAATTATTTTGTATGGATCTGAGAATGTTTTATCATTCACTTGAATGTGTTATCCAGAAATAGAAAATCAATGAAAACCTCTCTACTAATAGAAAAAGTAATTTGTACGATTTAATTTTTATCCTTTGTATGACAAAAAAAAAAAAAACATGTAATTTATTTAGAAAGAAAAAAAATTTCACTAATGTTTATATGCAGAATGGAAAGATCTGTTTTGTGTCCCCCATTATTGCTCTTATAATTTGTAAATCTGTATGTTTTTGAAAAATAATAATAATAAACTTTTTTTTTTTTTTTAAATAGGCTCATTCGAGATGAGCAAAATCTGCGCAGCACCGATCACCGGTGATCACTTCGAGGTGCATGCTGGTTAGAAATGTGTCCGAGTGTGGTCCGACTTGCTCTGATGTTATGCTGATGTATGCCAAAAAAATCTTGCGACGGCGAGGTGGCCGTGCCAGGCGGTTGATCTTTCCCGACTGCGCTGAGTCAAGGCACGATGGGAAACAACTTGCTGATGACACAGCTTAATGCTGACTGGCTTAAACAACCGTGAATCTTTCTTCTTTTTTAAAATGTTTGATCTTTTTAACTGTCATATCATGTTTTTATGTGTATAAATTATGTGTGAATATTCCCAACACTCTGACAGTGCGATCTCTGTATGGGATATGTGATTGTTATCATATTTCTGAAATATCTAAAATACATGTCTTTATTAAATAAAAAATGGATAAAAATACACAACTATGATAGAAATTAAATAACATTTACATTGAGTGTATTTTTCATTATATTTATTTTCAATATAAAGCAACAGAATTTAAATTATATCCACTTTATCAGCAACAGCATATGAACGTGAATCTGCCTTTGATCTCGAAGGTGTCTGATCCACTATGAGAAGTGAGAACTGTCTGACTTGACAGCACTTATTTCACTCCTTCCCAGACTGCAGCTGCCTACTCTCATCTACTTTCAAGGTGACTCCTACAAACTCTTGCAACTCTGCAAACAGAAGTAGAAAGAGTAGTATGTGAAGTATGCAATTGCAAAAGCAGCCCATGAAACACGCGAAACTGTTGTCACGTTGTGAGTCTGGCCATTCGTGAATATTCAGAGCTTGTGCAGCTCCTCTGGAGCAACTGCAGCAGCTGCACCAGCCGGCTGCTCTCGAATCGCTCTTGCAGTACTTTGATGGCATACGTAACAGTGACGTGGCAGTTGAGCCGGTTCAAGTTGGACAAAATTTCTAACCGACATGCACTTCTTCAGGTTAGTGATGGGAAGTCTGATTATTTTCCACGAACCAGTTCTTTTGGATGGTTCGTTTCAATGAACCGGTTCAAAAAAAGTATTCACCAGTTAATTTACGTCATCACGTAATGACGTCACTGTACATAATGCTAATACGTTGGTATTGTAGAATACACATTTAATCCAGCCAGATGTAAATGCATATTGCTGATTATTACATTTTATTTATTTAAGTTATAATAATAAGGGTGTTTATTGTCATCTGTGTTTCATTCAGTGATCTTACAATATATCCTACATTAAAGTTTTACACCTAAAGCACTCAATACTGACACTGATATTCAAACGCAGATGTTTTACACGTCTAAAACATATAAACTGATTAAACTAGTCTTAATCAACTCACCCTTTTTTACAGAAACCATGATCCAGCTCATAACAACTTCAGTTATAATCTGAATGCACAATACTCAATAGTAAAATTAATTTACATCTCTCGATTGAAAAGTTTCGCCTCCTCATTAAAGTTCACGCATGCTCATCAGCAGCTCACTGATCAATAGTTCTCAGTATTATGTCCGAAAGTGGTTATTCTCAGTTCAGTGTACTGGTGACTCATGAACTGCTGTGATCGACTCATTGTACTGTTGACTTGAGCTGCTTTGAGATATTCAATGAACTATTTTGACTCGAGAGGTGCTGTCCCGGGATCAGTGTACTGTTGACTTGAGAACTGTCGACTGGATCATCATCATACATTGATAAAATGGTAATACAATCAAGTCATAAACATATTTCCTGTATGTTTTATCTGTTATACTTTCTACTGCTCAGCAAAATACACCTGAAACATACATTTCACCCCTTAATCACATGCATCTCAATGTCAGCAACTCATCGGTTCTCAGTATGTCGGACACATCCAAAAGAGACGATTCTCAGTTCAGTGTACTGTTGACTCGAGAACTTTTACGAGCGACTCGTGCTGTTGACTAGAGAACTGCTGCAACCGGAGATTTCAGTCCAATATGTGAACTAGTTGGAGCGGTTCATTGCAAAGAAGAGTTAGGAAAAGCAGATATCACCAGTTCTAGGATCATATTACTCCCAGTTATCGGCTCATTTTGAGCCATGGCATGTCAGGCATCCAAGAGACAGGATAAGATAGAGTAAACTGATAGAGTGGATCAGTGTTGACTCCAGACGCAAACTGTTTCAAACTATTCAGTCCAATTTGGTGAACTTGCTCATCTCGTTCACTAAAAAGAACTGGTTCAAAAGAACGATTAGTTCACGAACTGGCCATCACTACTTCAAGTCCAGTGCCGATCGGTCTATGCAGCTGCATGAAGTCAAACACACCTTTTGTCTTGTTATCTTGTTACCAGTTCTAGTTTGTCAGTGGTTCTTGGTTTATTAGTCTAGTCACCTAGTTATTAGTTCTGTCTTGTCATTGGATGTCTTATTATGTTGTTACCTTTTGGTTTGTATTTAAGCACTCATTTTTGCCTTTGTGTCTGGTTGAGTATTTTTGGTGTAACGTTGTCATTATTCAGGCTATTAGTCAAGTCTAGTCATTGTTTATAGTCAAGTTCAGTTTATGTTCTGGTTTATATTCTAGTCAAACATAGCATGCAAGGAGTGCTACTTGGGTGTATAATAACTGCCATTGGTGCTCTTTGGATAAGGGATATTCTGATCAGATCCACTAGTAGTCCAAGGCACTCAGATTAGGATTACAATTTTTAAAAAGCCTTTATTTTGTTATTTTTGGAATGCCCAATTCCCAATGTGCACTAAGTCCTCGTGGTGGCATAGTGACTCGCCTCAGTCCAGGTGGCAGAGGACGAATCTCAGTTGCCTCCTTGTCTGAGACCGTCAATCCACGCATCTTATCACGTGGCTTCTTGAGCACGTTACCACGGAGATGTAGCGCGTGTGGAGGCTTCATGCTATTCTCCGCGGCATCCACGCACAACTCACCACGTACCCCACTGAGAGCGAGAACCACATTATGGCAACCACGAGGATGTTAACCCAACGTGACTCTACCCACCCTAGCGACCAGGCCAATTGGTTACTTAGGAAGCCTGACTGGAGTCACTCAGCACGCCCTGGATTCGAACTTGTGATTCCAGGTGTGGTAGTCAGCATCTTTACTTGCTGAGCTACCCAGGCCCCGACTTAAAAAGCCTTTATTAAGTCATGGCTATTGGATTAAAACATACCACAAACCGATGCATTGAGGCTTACAAAGCCTTCATCAGGGTGTGGAAAATTACCTGGTTGGAGGTTTTTATTAGGTGGGGCTAATTGGTGTCACGTGACAATGTCACATGGTCTAACAAAAAAATTTTTTAAAGGTGAAGACAGTGCACAAGGCGATCTCCAATATTATAACAACAAAAAAAAAACAGTATATATATGTATAGGCTTACACACACACACACACACACATATATATATATATACACACTACCGGTCAAAAGTTTTGAAACACTTGACTGAAATGTTTCTCATGATCTTAAAATTCTTTTGATCTGAAGGCGTATGCTTAAATGTTTGAAATTTGTTTTGTAGACAAAAATATAATTGTGCCACCATATTAATTTATTTCATTATAAAACTAAAATTTAATTAAAAAAAAAAAAGTTTTTGAAATTGATGACTTGGACCAAATAATAAAGAAAAGCAGCCAAAAAGTGCCCAACATAGATGGGAACTTAAAAAGCATCCCAGGGTGATACCTCAAGAAGTTGGTTGAGAAAATGTCAAGAGTACATGTCTGCAAATTCTAGGCAAAGGGTGACTACTTTGAAGATGCTAAAATATAACACAGTTTTGATTTATTTTGGATTTTGTTTAGTCACAACATAATTCCCATAGTTCCATTTATGTTATTCCATAGTTTTGATGACTTTACTATTATTCTAAAATGTGAAGAAAAAAAATATAATAAAGAATGAGTAAGTGTTTCAAAACTTTTGACCGATAGTGTATATATACATACATTCACATATACACACATATATACATATTACATAAGCCCTTCAAAACATGAGCATGTTTAAACATGAGCAATGAGCAATATGCATCAATTTTTTACAAAAAAGACAAGGGTACTGTAAATGTGTTAAGCTTCAAATTGTAAATATAAAAATCTCATCAATAATTGCATAAACCCTAAAACATTTACAAATATGGTGAAAAATCTAATTCTCCATTTAAGCCTGGAAATTGAGTAGCTTTTAATTTGAAAATCCAAAAAGATTCCCTCTGTAAACCTTTTTTTAGTCTGTCTCCGCCTCTTATTGAGCTTGGTATATGTTCAGTACCACGTATTTTCAACGTATCTATACTTCTATGATCAGCATCTCTATAATGCAAGGCCATAGGGTACTGAGGGTTACTGGTTTGAATGGCATTTTCATGTTCTGCTAGTTTAGTTTTCAATTTTCTCTTTGTCCCCCAAAATAAAAACAACCAAAATATATTTTTAAAAAAATGGACATTCCAGCCTATACACATCAAATTTAGTATTACAATTAATAAAAGACTTAATGTCAAACTTATGACCTGATGTTATGTCTATAAAAGAACTGTTTTGTTTTCACTTTGGATTCACATTTTTGGATTTATTGTATTTTGTTTTATTAAACTGCGCTTGGGTTCCTCACATCATCGTCTTCGTCAGTTCCTGTGCCTGTTCTGCCTTGCCTGCCCACCAGCATTCCACAGAATGCCTGAACCAGAAAGAAAAATACAGTTTCAGCCTCAATCTCAAAATGTCTTTAAAACAGATCGCCAAAAATCAGGTGTAAATGGGGACTTAAGATGCTCAGCAAGATCTCAGTCAGATAGGCTGGAACTCCCTGTAATAACTGATAGAGAGTGGTTTCATTTGTGTTGGAAACATCATGAATTTTCCAGTGCATATTACAGAGTGTGTCTCAAAATTATACAGTGTGACAAATAAGTGACCGAGATACAGAATTGCCTTGCAACACAAATCCTAATGGGACTGCATAGAACATGA
Source organism: Myxocyprinus asiaticus (assembly GCF_019703515.2). Classification (NCBI taxonomy): domain Eukaryota; kingdom Metazoa; phylum Chordata; class Actinopteri; order Cypriniformes; family Catostomidae; genus Myxocyprinus; species Myxocyprinus asiaticus. The sequence continues at coordinate 13,105,220 of NC_059383.1, forward strand.
TTCAGATGCACATTACAGTTTGAAGGGCTTTAAAAAGGGGATTTGTGATGGCACTCTCAGGCAAGAAGGGAAAATTATTAGTCTCGGCTCCTTCAGATCAGTGAAGAGAGTTTGTTCCTTATTTATCTCCTTTTCGCTGCAACTGGATCTCCGGCAAGTCGACTTTTTCAGATAATACATTTCCAACATTCATAATGCCACCTTAAGTGCCTATAGAGGAGTACTCTAAATTAATAGTTTCCATACCTTGATCTCAGGCACTTACATTACCCACTGATTTATGAAACAACAGCCACAAATGGGACAGTAAACTTGAGCCTGTGAAATGCAAAGTGAATTGCATTTTCATGGATTTTGAGTCACTGAAGAAAGAAATTAAGCTTATTTTAACATCATAGGACATTGACAACAAATTTCAAGTTGTTGTATACAGTATATACAGTATGTAGCCGGTGTGTTGTAAAGAAACAACACGGATACAAAACTATCTTTTGGGGTTTTAATCTGTTGGCTGTTTATAAAAATGTTTTAAAAACAGCGGTCGATGTGGCTGTGTATGAAGAAAAAAGAATAAAGAATATACAAAAAATTGAATACAAAAAAGAAATATGAAAATGAAATACAGAAATGAAATACGTTAGAGGCTAAAATCAAATGAAAATACAAACAGGGCATTAGTCTACCCATATGCTTCAACACATACCTAATACATGCTTAATCACTCAAAGCATTTTATGCATTTAACACATTCTTAAATCACTCAAAGCATTTTGCTTATTTTTTAACCAGGCTTTAAGGACATATACACAGCAAAACTGCCAGTGTTAAAATCCCAGTGTTAAGTGATTTTAGAGTAAAGAGATGATATTTTAGAGTTAAACTTCAAAGAATGATGCCATTTAGTGTAAACACTTCCCTCTGTCTGGTGAAATTGTGGAGAGTTCATTGAAATTAACTCTCGCAGTGTAACTGGATACATCCGGAACATTTACGCGCTGTGCGCTGAAACTTTCTTGACAAGCGCCATTTTCTTCTGGTCTCAGCTTGGAGCAGGTGACGGAACAGGCGATTTTATCGACAGGACAAATGGTAAAGTAAGTGTTTTTGAATTTAAATTATGTTTTGTTTATAACATTAGTTGTTTTATTTAGAATTAAACAATAATTGCCTTCAGAGCTCATCCGAGTTTGTTAAAATTAATGTAAATGTGTTTGCTGTCTTAGTTCACAGGATAGTTGTTTCAACAGTTGATTTATCTAGAAATTGTGATTTCTTAGCTTTATTTAAGTGTAATTCAGGGCCATTTTGCTAATTAAAAGAATTGTAGTTAGGCAATCTCCACAATGATGCTATTACATTTCCCTCAGTAGCACATGGCTTCGATTTTGCTACTATTATGAGCAAGTCCTAACCTCTCTGAATTCACTGTTTAGCTCGTAATATGATTTATAACCGAAAATATCCAGTTTCTTAAGTTAATATTAAAACAATAGCAAATTAATATGTATAGAAATGTTTACTGTATTCTCAGGGCTGTAAAATTAATGAAATCGCGATGGCCAATGTGACTATTAAAATAGTCACCAAAGGCTATGATATAATTAAATATTAAATAAATATTCAGCATGATAAACTCTTAAAACTGAACGAGCTATGCTCTTTCCATCACACATAATTTTTTCAGTCATGTCAAAGCGGCTTATAATATGCATATGCACAACATGAGCTCTATTTCTCGAGGAGTTCTGAGTTTAACCCTAACCCTAACATGAATTGTGAAGAAGTGAAGTTGGCAGTTTGTTCTTAGTCATGTAATTACAAATATATTGCCACTGCAGTAAAATGTAATGCCACAACATCAGTGTGGACAGAGGGTTACATTTTACCAAATTTGGAAAGTGCACGCCAGTAAATGTGTTTGTTTCTCCCTCCCTACTTTTAAGAGTTCAGTAAGAGGTCAAGATGATCATCAAAGCACAATTTCGAAATCAGAAGAAGTATATACAAATTCCAGAAGCTTGCTTCGATACCTTTATAGCAGAGGGTGAGTGACTTTCTTCCTCATCAGTGTTATTTAATCCACCCGTTATTTAAAATTACAGGTTTATATTCCTTTATCTTTGTGTTGATAAAGCAAAACTATTTTGGAAAGGAATGTTTTATTATGGTATAAATAAATGGCATTGTCTTCCACATCTTTTATTGCAGTGAAAGTGAAGTTCTCAATACCTGAAGATCTTCCAGTGACAGTTGCAGATGAAACTGGTACAGTGGTGGATAAAGACGTATTTCCTGATCTAGTGACCACCAGTGGAATGTGCTTTGTCATAAAAGATTAAGTGAATGACAGTGGTGAGTGGGTGACCAAGGAACTTTTTCTGTTAATGTTGACCAATTATTTTATTGCGACAGCAGAAGTTTAGGACTTCTGTTTGAGAATTCTCTAAATTAGCCTTGTGTTAATTAAAATGACCTGTAGATTATAAAATAAAATGTAACACCACTTTAAACATTTATAGGTCCGTCCACACCTCGATCTTCAGTCAGTTTTACAGATACAGATACACTGTCCATAACTTCAAGAAGTAGTGATGACAGTGACTTGCTTAGTCTGAAAAGAGTCAGAAGAGAGGATGAGGCTTCACAAAGCTCAGTGGCGAGAGATGTGAGTCTCAATAGCCCTACACTGGGGGTTAAAACAACATCATTGTACAGCATTCGTGCATACTTAAAATGTATTTTTATATATATATATATATTTTTTTTATATGTTCTATTTGTTTGGTTACAATTTATGATTTAGAAGCACTTTTGTATTACAATGTAAATATTTAACAAATGTTCTTCTACAGAATGGGACAGTGACATGTCATCCTTCCTTCTACTTCTGCATCTCTTATCACCCCAGGCTTCAGGAAGAAAGAAAACCCAGAAGATCAGCATTGCTCAGGCAACTGATCATCTGGTCGTATTTCACAAAGTAGGTAACTGGTGGAGACATATTATAAGGGCTATAACTTATCTTTGGAATTGATCCGTTAATTTATACAACAGACAAATCACCTCAGTAATTAAACTGTAAAGTGGGGATAATACAGTGAAGTGATAAATCTAATTTGATCTTTATAAATAGGTAACCAATCAACAAGTCAGTTGGTGTATGTATCATGTTGTTGTTGTTGTTTTTTTTTTGTTTTTTTTTGATTTTTTGTTTTTTTTTTTGTTTTTTGTCTATTCCTGTCTTGGTTGTTCAGTCATGCCGGAGTCTTCAGGAACACACTGAGACTGAAGAGAATCATCAACCGTACCTTCTCACCTCAGGGACCAGCAAGGAGGCCATCAGTCAGTTCTTCATTGTGGTTGATAATAAGCTCATCCCCTGTTAAGCATCCTCTTCACCTGCAGCAATGGATGAACTTTTCAAGGTCCACTTTATTTTCAGCATTTGTTATGATCTTCCACTCAGAAACATGTATACGTTTCTCCAGACTACAGTCTACAATATTGATGTTGGCACCACCAGTGAGAGCTCAAGAGTAAAGGAACTCTGAGCCAAATCCATGATTGATGTTTAGATCATCAATCTCCAAATCCCTCTGAAGTAGTGTCACATGGTGGATCTGACTCCGATAAAGGTTTACTAGAATTGGATCCAGTTTCAAGGAATCAGTCCAGAGAAATGTGTGTGTCCATTATAGCAAAATTGCAGGGTAATGGTGTTGCAAACAGTGTTATTATGCCAGTTATTGAAAGCATGGAGGATTTTGTCAATGATTTTCATACAAGTTTAAAGGAAAAATGTCTAAATGTTGTGCCTGTTGATAACCCCAGCAGAAGTTCAGTTGAAGACGTGTTCAGTGGTTTTCACAATTAATTCTCTGACTTGAATACTGATACAAAATAGAGAAAATATTTTAGTGAGAAATGGGGGTGGTTGAACCTATTGAAGTGGACTTAGGTGTCCGGTACGATTCAAGAAGAAATACAATTGCTGGAATGTATGAACAGATTCCAGTCAGTGATACTTTCATATATGTTCCTCTTCTGAAGACCCTTGAGTTCATTTTCAGGAGTGTTGAAGTGTGTAAACTTATTCAAGAAAAACGGCATAGTAATATGTATCAAGATTTTTGAGATGGACTGTATTACAGAAACCATTCTTTGTACTCAATTTACAGCAATGCACTTCAGATCCAGATCTACTATGATGATTCTGAGACTGCAAACCCATTGGGGTCTAAACAAGGCATTCACAAGCTTGGCTGTTTATATTTTGTGCTTCGGAAACTGCCACCACACCTAAATCCCTCGTTGATGAAAATACATCTCATTTCTTTGTTCCATTCTCAAGATGTAAAAACATATGGTATGAACAAAATTCTTGGTCCATTGGTTGATGATGTGAAAGTGCTTGAGCAGAAGGGAATGACAGTGACATTTTCTGAGGAGCCAGTCTTTGGTACTATTTCACAAATCACAGGTGACAATCTTGGACTGAATTGTATTCTTGGTTACATGGAGTCTTTTACTGCAATACATTTCTGTAGGCGGTGCCTTATTGACAATGTGTCAGTCCAGACAGTATTTAGTGAAGATGATCCACAGGTGATTTTACAGAACAGAACGCTAAATGAGGAGCATTACAGATACCTTGCTGAGAACCTAGAAGAAAGCTCCTATTATGGGATTAAAATAAATAGTATACTCAATTCCTTGACACACTTCAATGTATCTGATCATTTTGTGTTGGACATTATGCACGATATTTTAGAGGGTGTAGCACAATATGAAGTTAAAACTGCTTTTTCAATATATGAGTCAAAATCAGATTTCCAGAGATTCCATACTTCAGAGGTTGTATGCCTTCAATTATGGGTTTTTGGACAGAAAGAATCACCTAACAAAGATCAACCTTCAACAAACAGGCAATAGCATTGGATGTTGTGTCTGATTAGGAACATTCCTCTCATATTTGGAGATGTTGTCCCAGAGGGTGATAAACACTGGCATTTGATGTTGCTGCTGTTCCATATTGTTGACATTATATTTTCTACTTGCATATTGTCAGGAATGACTATTTTTGAAACATCTTATTGCAGAGCATCATTGCTTATTCAGAGAGTTGTATCCTTCTAAGAATCTCATTCCAAAGCATCACCACATGATTCTCTACCCTGAATGCATCAGGCAGATTGGCCCTTTGCTTCATGTACGGACAATGAGATACAGGTATGAAGCAAAACACAGGTTTTTTAAGAACAATCTTAAAAAAAAATGTAAAAACCTGACCAAATCACTTGCAAAGAAACACGAAGTAGCTATTGCTTATCACTGGGAGTCCTGTAATATAAAATGTATTGATTCTGGTCCTGTTTCAAATTAGTTGTTGTCTAATCTTGAAAACTGTGATTTCATTTCTGAGCATTTCCAGCTTGAAATGTCCAGTGAGGTAACAGTCACACCATGGGTTAAATGCTATGGTACTCTCAAGTTGATTCCCTCCTTATATCTCTTACTGAGCAATGGCTCTTTGTTTACATCATGTTAGGCATCCTGTATTTATTTACTTTTTTTTTTTTTTTTTTTTTGGCCATTGTGTAAATAAAAAAGTGACAATTAATAAAGTCTGAGCTTGACCACTGCATATTTCTTAAAGTGTTGCATTCCATTTTATATAAATTCTTCACTAAATTACAATACAAGCATACTGATTTTTGAAAAGTTGCAAAGTTCAAGAGGGAATAATTAGTGATCTATCTGAATTGTGGAAACAAGTGGTAAATGTTTTTCTCTCTTATTGATATCCATTTAATTTGATACCGTAACCCATTATTATGACCATTTAAAGAAGGGAGACCATTTTTTGATCATAATATGCGCACAACGCAGAGGCCAGTTATGGTCCGATGAAGGTGTATACAGTACATGGATGAAGTCAAGCTACAATCACATAATCTAGGTCTGTTACCAGTCCGGTTTTTGCTTAGTCAGACTAAAGCGTTTACATGACTGTGACAAGGAGGAGGGCGTGGCTGGGCCGTGCTGAATCAGCTGATCAGCGGGAGAGCGAGATAAAGGGGAGCCGGAGGCACCAGTTCGAGAGAGAGAGAGAGAGACGCACGTGGCCGTGTTGCATTTGTGTCTGTGTATGTTTGTTTTATGTTGAGTTTCTTATTAAACTTTTATTACTGTTCAGCCGGTTCCCGCCTCCTCCTTGCCCAAACTTTATCTGTTACAATGACATCTTAAAAAGACGACTTATTGTTTTAATCCAACTGAAATCAAACTTTTTATGTGCATCTAATTTGTAGAGCCAATAGCGGCTTTTTAACTTTGCAAAATTGTAGTGTCTACTTATTAAAAATTTTCAGCCCTTGAACCAAAAAACCCTGATAGTATTCAGAGGCCACTTTCTGTATAGATATTTAATCAACTGTGACTTGCTGTGATCAGCTCATGGGCCTATATGGCTCCGGGGATCTCAGATGGAGGAAAAACAAATGCATCTGATGGACACTTTGGATGATTTGCTTGTCTGTTGCACAAATTTTCCATGAGCTGGCGAGACCCCAATTACAGATTAAAGCAGAGCCTGTTTTTATTCACAACCTAAACAGCTAGTGACAGCTTATTGTCTCGGTAGACTAAAAAAAAAAGGCCGCTAGATTTCTCGCTGCTGGACTTGTCACCATGGCGCATCAAAGTTCTAACAAATAATCTGTGTGGTGTTTTCAACGTAAATATTATCTTTAGGTTTTGTGTGCATTTGTGCATGGTGGGGCAAGAGGCCGGCAAATCCAGACTGGCTGGTGCTGTGCGTTTCTATTACAAAAGGTAATGAGGAGAGGCTGAAGGTGAGAGTTCTATCCACCCGCAGTAATTCCCTTGAGCATTTTGTGCTGCATTTGGAATCTCACAGCGGATGGCAGCACGGTGCATGCCTACGGCAGCTGTTAAGTCGTTTGCTCAGTTTCAGCAAGTGCTCGGAGAGTATACTGCTAAAACTCATCAGGATAAACAAGCCCAAATGCACACAGCATATTAAAGATTATAACAACAATTCTGCCTTTGAGAAACTCAATCCTGTCTTAAATTTTTGGTGAAGAGGTTGGGAGCAGCGCCATAATTGTTAATGAAAAAAAAAATGAAAACATTTTCGTAAACTGAAATAAAACAACAAACAATCATGATGAAATGTCACTGCATGGGGACTTTTTGCCTGCACCACCAAAGTCGCTGTTGGGCCGTATGTTAAAGGTCACTCTTATGCCATATTCAACTCATTTTGGAGCATTTCATTACTTAATTATTAATTATTTAAAAATTCAGTCATCATTTTCTTATTGCTTTATCATTTCATTTTTATTTTGTTTGCAGTGGGACACAAAGGGAGTTTTTAGAATATCAGAATTGCAGCTCAAAAATGATAAAATCACTATAAAAAATTAGGGGTGCTCCGATACCATTTTTTTGAGAATGAGTATGAGTACCGATACTTTTTTTTTAGTACTCTCAGATACTGAGTCCGATACCTTTTTTTTTTTTTTCTGAACTCAATATCAGCAGTTTATTTCAATTTTATCATCAAAATTGTGTTTAAATAAATTAATTAATTACAACTTTAATCAAATGAAAGTTTAACAATTAATTTTCAACATAATATTGTATTTTTTTATTTATTTTTTATCAAATGAAGTGTTATATACAGAACCTCACAGCACAATCTTAAATACAACATTGGAGTTAAAATAAAGCGCTACATAATAGAGCATCACAGATGTAAGATATTGCTTAAATATAATACAGTTACTAGTGATTTATTATTAGTAGTAGTAGTAGTATAACAGTGAATATTACTGTTAACTATATAGTTGTGATCTATTTCTGTTGTAATTTTTTCATTTAAATTGAGCTTTTATTTTGGTGGAGCTTTTATTTTGACATAATGACGGCAGATTCCCAATCCGGAAAAGTAGGTCACTATGTGAATCACAGTGATTATTAAACAGCAAAAGGCTACAATATAAATAAATAAATATGTAGTCCGTATATGACTCATGCTAAAAAGTGAATTAGCGCTCTGCCCTGGAGCAGACTGGCCGTCGGGAGCACCGGACGTTTTCCAAGTGGGCCGCTGGGTAATTTGGGCCGGCCCATTGCTGTGCAAGTACCGGCCCACCCTACAGGCGATATAGGCGGCCACCCTGGGCAAGGGCGTCATGCACCTAATTTTTTTGAGGGTGCACCAGGGTCAACCAAACCCAACCCACCACCACCGCCATTTATACAAGGTTCATATTGCTGCAACAAGCAGTATAAATCACAGGAAACATCTGTTTTAATCAGTAATTGTATCAGTAATGGTTGCATTCGATTGCATTTTTTCATCTTCAGACAGTTTTACGTCGCTTTCTTGTGCTCTTGCCACTCCTTTTGTGCACATATTTTCCATACATGACATAAGAGGCAGTGCAAAATGTGTCTCAGCTCAATAGAGAGTGAGCTGAAGCTTATATCTAAAGAAGGTGAACATGTAGCCTTCCCCTGAATAAGGTGATCACTGTAAATGTAGTTTTCCATGTTCAGTGTAAGTTATAGATAATAAAATGAACTAAATGAACTTACAAAAAGAAAATGAACCAAATAAAATGGTTTGTATTTTGTGTCTTGTATTTCTCTTTAAATCATCTATGCAAAATCTGTAGATTTGAAACAGGTGTCATGGCTGGGGGGCTTGGTTGACACTTAAAAGCACTCTAAAGTAATATTAGTTCTTTAATAAAATAAAATAAAAATGAAATAAAAACTTTTTCAATATTTTTTTTTTTATAATTGCATTCCTACTGGATTTAATCTCAGGGTATGCACAACAACCTGACCAAGAAAATAAGTTTATTGTCAAGGAGCTCCGGGCATGTTCCCTAGGCTGAAGTTTTTAATTTTCTTGAGTACATATGTATCTATTGGCTAAAGCATTTCTAAAAGAGGCCATTCATACCAGAGTGATATATATTAACCTTTCCATTTAGGGGCAATATTTGACACTTGGAGTTGTTTTTCATGGGCATTTTTTACATTTTGAGAGGGTATTGTTGGGCCATCATCTGGCACAACAGTTCTAATTCATGTTTCACCTTTGTGGTTTTAATAAACTATAATTGTCACATACAACAGTGCATCATGAGTTATTAGGATTTATAATGATTATATTAATTAATTACATTTCAACAACACAATGATTAGGGATGTGTAAAACCGCATAATTTCAAAATCGACTAGTCGTGGGTTATGTCGATGATTAGTCAAAGCCCTGTATAATTAGGTTGGAGTAATTTCCACAAGACACCAATCAGACGAGTTTCTTAGACACAAAGCACAGCCCTTCAATAAGATAACAGACATTCAAAAAATAAATAAGCTTAATAACTATAACCTTTGTTTGCACTGTCAAAGTCATCAAAATCCGAGCAGAAAAGTCAGATAGTAAAATATTGTTGTGGTGTTTTGTTTGGTGTAGCATTGTTTTTCACCCTTAGATGCATGTTTCATCAATACCTCTTTTTGTTTGTGTCTTCATTACATAACGAGTAAAATTAATAATTTGAATATAAACGAAGTAAAAGCAATAGAACAAATACAAATACCTAGATTGCCTAAAACAGCATGTGGGAAGTAATATTACGCATAGCTGCTCATAAAATCATGATATATGCGTTTGGGTGTATTAACTAAGTACAAAACAAGAAATAAGAGAGCACTAATAACACTAAAAAACAATAGATATGGTGTAATAGTACATTTACAAAGGCGTGAAACAATGTAATGTTATTTAATGAGCTGCAAATTTAGCATACTTCTATTTCATAAATGAATTCCAAGGGCTAAATTCTTTAGTTTGACCTCTAATTTCAACTACTGAGTATTTAAACCTACACTTAAACAAATCTAAATATAGAAATAAAATGACACATAAATTATATCAACTATCAACTTTAGAACAATCAAACCAAACATTAATTTACAAAAGGTAGCCTAACTTACTCTTAGATGATAGTCTAAGAGTCTAAATTCCAGGTCGAACATCAGTGTTTCAAAATATTACGATAATAAATGAATGGCTCATATGTAGGCTATAAAAAAAAATTATAATAATCTGTCGATGCATATTAAAATAAATAAAGAACTGAACAGGGCATCGAATTTTAAACATAGGCCTCACCACGTTCAAATGAAATGTGTTTTAAATGCCAGCTTTTTATAATCCACAGAGATATTTATTTATTTATTTTTTTAATGAGAGAATCAAAAAGAAAATAACAAGGTTCCGCCCAAAAATGCTCACAGTAATTAATAAAAATATTCTTGATATTTCACAGAAAAATTCGCAAAGAAATTATGCAAGTAAAGGGAACGAGGATGCACAATTTTATAAAAGAGAAGAATCCATAGACGAGAGAGTCACTGCACTGTTTACAATAACAGTGATTGGACGAATACTGTGGAAATGTCATCAAGCAAACCACATCTGTTTGTCTTTTGTCTTCTGAAACATGCCATTCTCTAGACGGAGAATGTAAACAGCGCAGGTCATCTCGATCTGTTCAGCCGCAGGCCGCCTTTCTCTACAGATACAAAATCTGCTGCTACAGAGGAACCATGTAAAACTCCCTTTCATTAGGCTACTACAACAGTTTTTATAATGACTGGAAAGGAGAGGAACTGCTACTTTCTTTAAACATGATGAAAAGAGAGTGTTACGCTGCAAAACCAGTCAAACGCATTTCAGCACCAAAGGAAATGAATAGCTACCAATCAAAAAATATATTGACATAATCTATATTAGACTATGAAAAAAAAAGACACAGTTAGGAAAGGTTAACTGCACATAAGTTGATTTAATTAATTAGCTTAACATCGTGCTTTCCCATATGTGCTTGACCTTCCCCGTGAGCACGATCCAAGGCAGCCACAGTACATCGCCTTTAGTGGAACATGTGACTCAATTGGACTGACAAAAAAAACTACATTTAGAATGTGAATAAAGATTTCTACCACATACACATTCTTTTTTACATGCAATAATCATTCAATTTAATTATCAAAGGTAAAAATATGTTTTTGGAAGTTCAAAAAACCCATTTAAAATCCTCTTGGCTCAAATATCTGAGGGGACACATGCCCCCTTACTTTGAATGGGCATGACGCCTCTGGCCCTGGGCTCCAACATGCCCACGCGGACCCCATTACAGAGTGAATATTCAAATAACTTTGTAAGGTAAAGCCAATACAATGGATTCATACTGATAAACTGAAATTACTTTTATTTTGAAATTATAAAATAAACTTATATCGTAGCGCATAGCCACCTGGATTGAGGCGAATCACTACGCCACTTTTCCTCAAGAATAATCTGGGGAAGAATTAAAACACTGCAGATATAAAGATGCAACAAACTCACATAGAGTGAAAATATGAGCAATTAATATGCAAAATATCTGCAAAGATCTACACATTAAAAGGTATGTTTATTTTGTTTCACATATATTTGTTTGTTTATATTTATATATGTACATATTCTGGCCAACTTTGTTTTAATTTATTTTTTTATTTTTAATAAACATTTACACATAGTTATGTGAGTAATTTACATGAAATTTTAAGAATTGTCATCAGTGTCCTGCTGCGTGACATATTCTTCATCTAACTATTTTAAACCACATTTTATGATCTTGTGTAGCTAGATATACATATATAATACATTATTATTATACTTGTTGTTTCCACAACCTCATATTAACTAAGACAATAGTTTATTTGCACTTCTAGAAAAAAGTTGAAAGGTGATTAAGATCTTTAAAAACTGAAGAAATGCTGACTTGTCACAGCACCTAAAATGCACACTTTCCCTTGTATTTCATGTAAAAAAATTATATTTTATTTTTTTCTCCCGTTTTCTCCCAATTTGTAATGCCCAATTCCCACTTCTTAATAGGCCCTCGTGGTGGTGTGGTTATTCACCTCAATCCGGGTGGTGGAGGACAAGTCTCAGTTGCCTATGCTTCTGAAGACCGTGAATCCGCGCATCATATCACGTGGCTCGTTGTGCATGACACCGCAGAGACTCCCAGCATGTGGAGGCTCATGCTACTCTCCACGATCCACACTCAACTTACTACGTGCCCCATTGAGAGTGAGAACCACTAACTGCTACCACGAGGAGGTTACCCCATGTGACTCTATCCTCCCAACAACTGGGCCAATTTGGTTGCTTAGGAGACCTGGCTAGAGTCACTCAGCACACCCTGGATTCGAACTCGCGACTCCAGGGGTGGTAGTCAGCATCAATACTCACTGAGCTACCCAGGCCCCCTTTCATGTACATTTTAACCTAGCATCTGTATGTTGGGAGAAAAGTTTTCAAGCATGTTATTTGTCTGAGCTGTAAAGTGCTTATTTTTAGTGCTTTCTCTAAAAAATCCACTCATCACATTTTCAGTGGTTTTGTATGTTTTAAAATTATGAAAAGTTTTGTTCTGGTGGGGCCCGTTGTCATGACTATTAGTCAATAGAATTCTTAAATTTTAAACAAAAATTTTAAATTGAGCCGGAAAATCTAATCAATGAGTCGGTGTGTTATAGTGTGGTGTGCTGTGGGCCAGGTTTGGTGGGCTGCTCTAGGCCAGAAAGTCCAGGGTCACTTTTTAGTCCCAGTCCGCCCCTGGCTCTGCCTGCTGTCATCTGCTACAAACAGAGCATGCGATACTCATAATAGTGTTTTCCGTGTATGAGCCAAGGATCTCTAAAGGTATGAGCAGTTTGTGTCTCTATGCCTGCACAACACCGGCTCCACACATTCACAAGCACTCACATTTAAAACGGTGCATGTGCAAACAATTTATTTATCTCATTAAATCACAGCTTTTGCTGTTAAATAATCTCACTAGGACATGACGTGATTTTAATCTGTGCATTGAATGTTTACGTAATGACATTTGTACGTCAGATGATATCGGTTTTTGGTATCGGAGTATTTTTATGAGTACGAGTACAAGTAAATGAGTGCGGTATTGGACCATATTCCGATATCAGTATCGGTATCGGTGCATCCCTAATAAAAATGATCATCAGAGTAATCCTCTATTTGTACATGATTTTCCAGGTCTTCTGATGCTGTGTGATCGCTATATGTGAGGGACAGATTTAAATTCTAGTCTTTATTTAATGATCAGTCTTCCCGTCTGCTGGAACAGTGAGATCCCAACCCACACTCATTACAGCTTTGATGTCAGTGATGTCAAATACTACTGGCTGTCATGTTTTTTGTGACTGATTGCAACATTGTAATGTTAGGATGTATATTTTTAGATAGCCTGCTTTTACGGAAAGGAAGATGTTCAGCTGTTAAAACATATAGTTTCACTCTGTTCTTCACACGGGGCTCGCGTGTGACTTATGAGGACTTTGAAAGCAGTGTGAGTCTTTTGCAATACAATTATGGTCCTTTGTGTCTTTTTTTAAATAAATTATTGTGACTGGACCTGTATCTGATTTGAACCTCTTTTATCCACAGTTTTACTGACCAACCTCTGGGTGGCGCAACAACACCACTGGACTGTTTTCAGGTTCCATTTTGAGTGTTATTTTGAGTAAAAAAGAGTTCAGACCTAACTTGTGCAGCTGTTAGCTGTCATAACAACTTGAAGTACTGTAGTTATAAATGTGATATAAACGTGACTAACCTTGGGCCATCACTTCATGTCCTCTACCTACTCCTTAAACTTTGACAGGTGAGGCACTGTCAAAAAACGGTCATTACGACTCTCTATCTATGTAGCAATTTTTGCTAAATTCATACGTTTACATCACATTGGGTGTCATTCAATTACCATGTGTACGCACAAATTTATGTGTGAAATATGCATAAGAACATTTTCATGCAGAAATCATGATTCATCAATAAGTTTAGTTAAAAATGTAGAACCACCTGAAACTACATGTACATACAAATCAAATCTCCCGGTGTCTTTATAAACATGGAATAAACACAAATTAAATTAAACAATGCACACTACACAATATATGTACAATATACAATACTGTGTAAAATCTCAGGCACATAAGATGTTTCACAAAAGCATTTGTCTTAAGATGGTTATTTATATTTTCAGCTTTAATGTGTCAATAGGAAATATAAACGTTAGACTCCCAAACATTACTTTTGCAAACAGAAAAGATTAGAATAGAAGAACAGGGAGCCCTGCAACAGATGTCATGGCCCCCACAAAGCCCCCCACTGAACATCCTATCAGTCTGAGATTACATAAAGAGACAGAAGCAATTGGGACAGCCTAAATAGATAGAAGAACTGTGGCAAATTCTCCAAGAAGCTTGGAGTATCCTATCTGCCAACAACCAAGAAAAACTGTGTCCAGGTGTACCTAGGAGAATTGGTGCTGTTTTAAAGACAAAGGTGGTCACACCGAATATTGATTTAGCTTTTTTTATGTTTAAATGAAAACCATTTTGTAAAGACATCCTCACTATGCAACATTTTTCACAAGTGCCTAAAACTTTTGCACAGTATATATATATATATATATATATATATATATATGTGTGTGTGTGTGTGTGTGTGTGTGTGTGTGTGTGTGTGTACACACGTATAAAATTGTGACGAGGCAGATGAGGAATGAGGATCTAAATGCGGCTTTAATGAAAAACAAAAGATGAACAGAGTAACTCAGAAAAACAAGCACAGAACAAGACAACACATGTGAAGACTGACAAAGAACCCAGGGTAAACAAGGGCTTAAATACACATGGGCAAACAAGGAAATGAGGAACACCTGGGGAAAACAATCGGGGAAAACCAATCATAAAACGAAACTACAAAAGGACTACAAACTAACAGGAAACAGAAACTAAACAAGAATTTCAACATAGAAGTCAACACAAAAACAGGGAATATGTGACAGAGCCCCCCTTTTAAGGATTCCAGACGCTCCAAAAAACAAATTGTCCATGGAGTGTGGGGGAAAGCAGGTAGTTCAGGGGGGCACAAGGGGTAAACAGGCAGTTCAAGGGGGCACAAGGGGCAAGGGGAGCAGAGGAACAAGACAAAGTCAGGTAGGCTTGAAACCAAGGTGGAGCCGGAGGGATGGGGAGCCAGGGTGATGCTGCAGGCTCGGAGGACCAAGTAGACCAGAGCAGATCAGGTGGGCGGCTAGGAGGCCAGGGAGCCCAGAGCAGATCAGGCGGATGGCCAGGAGACAGGGAGACCAGAGCAGATCAGGCAGACAGCCAGGACACCAAGGAGACCAGAGCAGATCAGGCGGACGGCCAGGAGACCAAGGAGACCAGAGCAGAGCAGGCAGATGGCCAGGAGACCAGGGAGACCAGAGCAGATCAGGCGGATGGCCAGGAGACCAAGGAGATGACCTCAAGGTGGGGACTGGGTCAAGAGTCCTGGGAGGCGGCCACAGGGCCGAGAAAGGGTCAGGAGGCCTGGGAGGCAGCTGCAGGGCTGAGACTAGGTCAGGAGGCCTGGGAGGCGGCCGAGACAGGGTCAGGCAGCAGAGCTGCTGTAGGCGGAGTCTCTGGGGGAGCAGGTGGAGCCGCTGGAGGAATAGTCTCTGGGGGAGCGGGTAGAGCCACTGGAGTTACAGTCTCTGGTGGAGCGGGCAGAGCCGCTGGGGAAATAGTCTCTGGGGGAGCGGGCGGAGCCGCTATAGGAGATGACGCTGGGGCGGAGCCGTGGAAGACTCTGGGGGTGGGGCCGTGGAAGGCTGAGCTGTGGCAGGCTCTGGGGGCAAAGCCGTGGCAGGCTCGAGGGGCGAAGCCGTGGAAGGCGGAACTGTGGCAGGCTCGAGGGGCGAAGCCGTGGAAGGCGGAGCCATTTGAGGCTCAAGACAAAGAGTCCTGGTTGAATGGGAAATGACCTCCATGGTCGCGAACATGGGAAGAAACTAGGGAACTACCTCTGTGGTCGTGGGCATGGGCAGAGACTCAGAAACGACCTCCGTGTTCGTGTACACGGAAGAGACTTGGGAATGACCTCTGTGGTCGTGGGCATGAGCAGAGACTCGGGAATGACCTCTGTGGTCGTGGGCATGAGCGGAGACTCGGGAACGACCTCTGTAGTCGTGGGCATGGGCGGAGACTCAGGAATGACCTCCGTAGTCGTGGGCATGGGCAGAGACTCAGGAGACTCAAAGGTGAAATCTGCACTTTGTGGGGGAACGCTCTTACATGCTCCAATCGTCTCTCTCCCCTTTATTTTGCAGATGTATGCATCTGACAGAGGGCTGGAGGCAGTGCTCCCGCAGGAGGTGGAGGGGGGGGAGCAACCGGTGCTGTACATTAGTTGTAAACTCTTGATGAGGGAAACTAAGTATAGCACCATTGAAAAGGAGTGTTTGGCAATCAAGTGAGCAGTCCTCACCCTCCGCTACTACCTGCTGGGGCGGGCCTTCACCCTCTGCCCAGCTCACGCCCCACTCCATTGGCTCCACCGCATAAAGGATACCAATGCGCGGATCACCCGTTGGTACCTGGCACTTCAGCCGTTGAGGCGATCTACAGACCGGGGGCGCAGATGGCTGTGGCTGACTTTCTCTCCAGAAATGGGGGGAGTTGGCAGGCTGGATATTGCCCTGGCCTGAGTCGGACGGTGGGGGTATGTGGTGATGGGAGCATGGTCGTGTGTCTGTCTGTGGGAGAGAGGGAGTGGTGTGGCTTGTCAATCTGGTTGTCATGATTTTTAACAGCTGTTTCTCATTACAGTGATAGCGGAGAGATGCCTTAAAACAGCTGAACACATCAGAGAATGCCAAGAGAGAGAATGACACGAGTCTGCAGTGTTGACGTGTCTTATGTGTGTCTCTGAGTTTTAAGAACTTTATTATTTTAAGGAGTTTATGTTCATTGAGGGTGTTGCATACTGAATTGAGTGAATTAAGAAAAGACTACATATGGTGCTGAAGGCAGAAAAATAAAAGCCTTACCTACAGCGTGTCACTGCTCCCCGTTTCATCCTTTTCCATACCCGAACCTGAAGTTCTGTTACACCTTATAAAAGCTTTTTTATTTTACATAGGGCAGAAGCGCCCTCATGGAAGCAGCCATTTTAGAATCACACGACCAGCTGAATACTGTTTGCTTAATCTCAGTAACGGTCTTGTTATTGGACACTTTCACTCTTGGGTTAAATTAAGCATGGCTGATTGTGAATAGTGAATTTCTACAATGGCATCTTTAAATGAAAACTATTGATTTTGAATGATGCTGCATCCACACCACTAGGTGTCACCATAAGTCCAAGATGACATGAACAAAATTTACTAAGTGCACCTTTAAACTGTCCCCGAACAGAAAAGGAGGGTTAAAGCTTTTTGCTAGCCACTTTGGCAGCAGGATCACTGTTGAGTGACAAAACACTTAAAATTGCTGCTGCTGCTGCTGTCTACACTAAAAACGCTATTGCCATAAGACAAGGGCAAGATTAATTTGAAGGTGTCAAAATGGGCCTTTAGAGCTTTAGGCAAAGTGCTATGCACTGCAGTGCTTGACACCACTCACTCTGGCAGCTATGAGGTAAGGTCTTGTTGTTGTTGTTTTTTTTTTTGTTTTTTTTTTTTCTTTTTAGTCTTAAAGATTACTGACTCTATAAAGATCAGTACCAGATTGTCAAGGTTTCCAGAAACAATTACCTCATGCTACATACATACAATGCAGCACATGATATGATGCTTCTCAGGCCATGAATGAGATATTAACACACTCATACACACGAGGCATTTGTTCCTATTCAGAAACTTGTGTTCCAAGCAAATCTCATTTATGCTGGCAAAAGCATTTCTGTCTTTTTCCCCTCCTGCTGTTGTTGAAAATTTTGCCCAGTTGTGACAAGAAATCGTTAGAGTATTTCAGCCAATTCCTGCACAGGCAACGAAATGCAGTCTTATTTTGAGCATTTATGTGATGTGGCAGGGAGGGAAGACAGACACAGTGGGATTACTGTGACAAGCTTTGGACAGCTTTTTATTTGACAAAATAAAATGCAAATGCAAGGAATAGAAAGGAAATACAGAGTCCAGATAGGGGATTGCATGAGTCCAAAGGAGCTTAAAGGAATGTTCTGGGTTCAATACAAGTTAAGTTCAGTCGACAGCACTTGTGGCATAATGCTGATTACCACAAAAATTACTTTTGACTCGTCTGTCCTTTAAAAAAAAAAAAAAAATACATTTAAATCGAAGTTACAGTATGGGACAGACAATGGAAGTGAATGTGGCCAATTTTTAGAGGGTATAAATGCAGAAATGTGAAGCTTATAATTTTATAAAAGCACTTAAATTAATTCTTCTGTTAAAACTCATGTATTATGTGAGCTGTAAAAAAAAATTACATTGTAATTTTTACAGTCATTTTAGGGTTTGTTGACATTACATCATCATGGCAACGAAGTTGTAAAATTATGTCATGGTACGTTAGCAGGAAGAAAGACCCAAGCGCAGGAATGAGTGAAAGTAAATATATTTATTAAAACAGCAGAAAAAAGAAAGCACAAACTAACGGGGGAGACAAAAAAAAAAGAAAACAACATAAACTAGAATAAAGACAAATAACTAGGACCGACCGGAATAAGGAACAAGACTGGAACAGGAACGAACAAACTTACTAACAAAACAATTGAACAAAGACAAGAGGAAAGAAGGCACAATATACAGAGGAACATAAATGAGGGACAGGTGGAGACAATCAACATGACGAGGACTAAATGAGGAGTGGTGGCAAGAGGAAACAAGCAGACAGGGTAAGGAGAGCGCATGGCAGACAGAAAACACAACAGAGCCATGCGCTCAAACACAAGACAGAAACAAACACATTAACAGCCAACAGAAAGGAGAGAGCTGTCAGACCGAGGTCATGACAAATCAGCTATAACTTTACATAGAAAATGTTAGTAAGTGATTTTATCACACAAAACTCACGTTAACACGCATTTTGTTTCTGTCTTGTGGCTATACTCTTAAAAAAGTGAGTACTTTAGCGTTAAAAAATTGGCCACCATTCACTTCCATTGTAAGTGCTTCACTGTAACATCGATTTTTGCTTTTTTTAAAGAAAAGGAGGGGCGAGTCAAAATAAATTTTTGTGGTAATCGTCATTATACCACAAATGCTGTCAATTGAGCTTAACTTGTATTGAAACCGGAATCACAAAACTGAGATTTCTGCCATGATTTGACCACCCACATGTCTTTCAAAATCTGTACAACTGTTTTTTCTTCACTTTCTTCACATTTATAAAATTAGAAGACCACAATGCACATGAAATATAATAAAACAGTGCCATACAGAAAAAAATACAATAAATCAAAAATATGTAAAAGTAAATTTATGTAGTGGGTAACCAATTGTTTTGGCAGTATCTCCACAGGATTTCACTACTCCCTGATTACTGTATAAAGAAAGAACATATTCAAGCCCTTTTACACAAACTTGCATTACAAAATTTTTTATAAATAATAATAATAATAATTTCCAAGATGAAATAGACTGGGAAATAAACAGCGCTCACAGAATTTAACATGCAGTGATGCAGTCATGTGACAACAATGTACCATATCCTGTTTGAAACATTTATCCCTGCATAATGCATATTTTCACATAATTAAAAAAAAAAATATATATATATATATATATATATATATATATATATATATATATATATATATATATTACACGATATGTTGTGCAATAGCGTATTTCAGCTGCACTGTGTAAACAGCTAAATTCAACGTCCTCAGAATTCGCTCAGTACATTTCTCCACTTTGACACAAAGCAATTCATATCTTGAAATTTCCTGCAATGGATGATGACAAAGAAGGACACAGATAGCTGGCAAATATCCTGTTGTACTAGTCACAGAGAATAGCATATGTGCAAGACTATATTGCACTCCTCCTAGAGGGCCGAGCTGTCTATGTGGACTAGAAAAATGACCATTAGCACATGCACAGGGGTCAAGTGTGTGGTGGTCACAGATTAATTATCACAGACAGGCTAAAAGGCGATACAGTTGTCTAGCCAAAAGCCCATAGTGATGAATGATAAATGGAGGTTACATTGTGCATGGATACACTTATATCCATGATATGTTAAAGAGATGCATTTATGATAAATTCATTCAATTTAGTCCTGGGGAAGGTGGCCTTTGACCCACCCTCTTATTTGAATTATGAAAATGCATGAGGCGGTTTACTCTGAGTGCTCCAGTTACCATGCAGTCCCCCTTAAATGCTTTAAATGTAACGAGTTCTTTATTTCAAAGGTTTAGCAGAAGTAAACTGAAAAATAAGAAGTGAACATGTGAAATAAAACATCTTTTATTAGACTACTGGTATGACTTAAATCTTAATATCATGTGAGTGTACATCATTTTAAACATTCTTACTGAGTGCAACTTTAATGCGACATTAAATTAGATGAATTAATTAAAAAGTTGTTTTATTGTTGTTGTTTGTTTGTTTGCATTTTATCACAGAGACAGTTTAAAATCAAGAAAAGTCAATTGTTATTTTTGAGACAGTCCTTTTAACACATGACTTAATGCCCACTTTGACTAGCCACAAAAAATCTATATCTCTGTGATGATATCTTTATATATCGCTTGTAAATATTTACGACTCGGGCTCAGCATTTTGAAAAAGTGCTCATCATAAATGTCCTCCTTCTATATAACTGATGTCTGTGTGTTTCTGCACCCTGCCCCATACGTCATGTTGATCAAAGGGAGAGTGTGTGTCAGAAAAAGAGAGAGGGGAGGGTGGGATTAATCTCAGTGTTTCACTCAGGGCGTTCTTCAAGCCTGAGCTCTGTAATCACCTGCCTTAATGACACCTAAGAGTCACCACTGTGGAGCCTTGACTCTTTTTCCTGGTGCTTTGCAAGTCAGCAGCTCTGTCCTCTCTGCTCCATAAGCAGTCATGTCCATCAAATTCTCACCTTGTATACCTTGTTCTTATATGTGGAGCAGAAGTGGTTCTATATGGAAAGTGTTAAATTCACAATTAAAGCTATAGAAGCATTAGAAACAATGTTGCATATTGTGTTTTTTAAAGTTACAACAAACGACAATGAGAATCAGAAACAGAATCAATATCAGAATCAGTATCACAATCAGATTCAGAGAGAATCAGAGTCAGTATCAGTTACATAATAAGTATCAGATTCAGAAACAGAAATCAGTATCACAATCAGTATAAGAATCATTATTAGAATCAGAATTAGAAGACCAATCAGATTCAGACCGAATCAGAGTCAGTACCAATTACACAATTAGTATCAATATCAGATTCAGAAACAGAATCAGTATCACAATCAGTTTAAGAATCAGTATTAGAATCAGATTCTAAAACAGAATCAGTTATTAGAATCACAATCATCAGAATTAGTATCAGATTCAGACAGAATCAGAGTCAGCATAAGAATTAGTATCAAATTCAGATTCAGACAAATTCAGAGTCAGTATAAGTATCTGAATCAGATTCAGAAATGGAATCAGTAAATCAGATTATGATTCAGAAACAGTAAAAATATCACATTCAGATTTAAAAACAGAATCAGGATCAGATTCAGAAACAGAATCAGAGTCAGCATAAGAATTAGCATCAGAAACAGAATCAGTATCAGAATTAGGATCACAATCAGATTCAGACTGAATCCGAGTAAGTTTAATTATCAGATTCAGATTCAGCAACAGAATAAGTATTAGGAATAGTATAAGAATTAGGATCACAATCAGATTCAGGACCAGAATAAGTATTAGGGAAAGTTTCAGAATTAGTATCACAATAAGATTCACAATGAATCAGAGTCAGATTCAGAAATAGAATCAGCACCAGAATCAGAAATAGATTCAGACAGAATCAGATTCAAAGTCAGTATAAGTATCAATGTCAGAATCAGATTCAGAAACAGAATCAGTAGAATTATCAGTATCTCATTCAAATTCAGAAACAGAAACACTATCACAAAGTTTTAGAATCAGATTCAGTAACAGTATCAGATTTAGAATCAGACTAAAATGGAGAATAGGAGTTTATGGGCTAAGTACGGTTGCTCTTATGAGGAGTTTAGAAGCAGTCGTAAGAAACAGTTACCAGTCCTCAAACATTTAAATATAAATAAATACTAAAAGTGAAAGACAATTATATTAACGTAAATCAAGATATTCTGAGCTTCTAAGAATCCCATAATATCAGCTATTAGCTATAAAAAAAAGTGCAACTCAAGCGCATGTGGTTTGGATTAGCTTGCCTACATTCATATATCACAAGGAAGATTGCATAAAAATAGTTTTACAACCTTTAAAAAATAAAAAAAACAATGAATCCATTTATCTTATTGGTGCTGACAGCAATTATGACACGTCACTTCAATCCTCTAGCCTCGATCCAAAGCTGTGTGACATTTTCAAAGTGATTATGATTTTAGTCATTGTAAAGCAATACCTGTAGAGCTGAGTAATCACCACGGGACAGTGAGAAATGTCAACACTGAAATTA
Source organism: Myxocyprinus asiaticus (assembly GCF_019703515.2). NCBI lineage: Eukaryota > Metazoa > Chordata > Actinopteri > Cypriniformes > Catostomidae > Myxocyprinus > Myxocyprinus asiaticus. Next base: position 13,127,791 of record NC_059383.1, read on the forward strand.
ATTAAGTAAAAGGGCTCATCCCAATTATTCATGAACAGTCTGCAGTGAATCAGTTTGTTTAAGTGATGATGGGTATCATCGCATTAGAGTGGAGATAAGAGTACACATTTCTTCCTCAGCAGATCAAACAGGCACTTAAGCTTTATTTTAGCACTCTCAAAATAACTCAGGGCCACTTCTGTATTCTATTGTTCTGTTGTAGTAGAGCTTATGTTGTTCCAAACCAGTATGACTTTTTTTCTTCCATGGAACACAAAAAGACATTTTAGGCAGAATATTAGCCTCAGTCACCATGTTATTTCATTGTCTTGGAAAAAGATGGAATGAAAGTGAATGGTGACTGAGGCTAACATTCTTCAAAACATCTCCTCGTGTTCCACGGATGAAAGAAAGTCATATGGGTTTGGAACAACATGATTTTTCAGATCATAACAAAGCATTTGTCAATGAAACATGGGTTAACAGAAACTGTTTTTTTATTATAATTTTTAATTATACATTTCTGATTTCTTTTTTCCAGTCAAACCACAAATTTTTGACACAAATTGTCACCACGTCTAGTATCAAGCTTTTATAACTAAAATGTTATTTTCCTTTCCTTTTATACCTTGAGAAGACAAGCTGAAGCATATGCATGAAATCCTTTTACAACATTTATATTGTCACTTCAGCTAACTCTTTAAACCTAGCACCTGATCAATAATAAATATTTTCAATAGCCTTATTGTGTTCTCAAAATAGCTGGGGGTTTGGCTAATTACTGTACAACAGTCCCAAAATTCTTCCAGTCAAAGAAACATTGTCACTTCTGCGTTCGGCATAACAGAGAGTAATACAGTATAGGATCAAAATAGCTTCCACAAAAAGCACTAACTGCTTAAACAAAAAACTTCCATAGCTTACATTACATTTCCAAATCAATATTTCATTAACTGGATAGAGGCATAATATAAATATAAAAATAACTTTTGCAGCACTTAGAATGAAAGTTTAAATTGGTGGATGTGAAACTGCACTGAAAAAACAGTAGAGAGTGATGAAAGTTTGATACAGTGTTTGTATGTGTTCAGTACTGTAATGTAGTATCGTAAATGGCTGCGCTGATATTCCATACAACAGATTTACAAATATGAAATTGCTTTTATACAACAGTTGTATAAATAAGAAGTTAATATACATTACTTATATTTTAGACACAATACTGTCAATTATTTAGTCTATTTTTGTTCCTCTATAGACATTCTTGATATCAAAAATGTAATTTCAACTAGTTAAAACCATAATTCTTAATATCTGTAACTGCATTTTCACTAGTAGAATTTCACAATGATCTGTCATTAACTCCTATTCAAATCGCAATTACAATTTTCTATAATTAATATCTTACAAGTTGAAATTCCAATTTCACATCAGCAGTGCTCTTCTTACTAGTAAAAATGATCATTTTTGATAGTAATTACATTGTTACTGGTGTGTATATCTATTCCTGATATCGACATTTGAATGATATATATATACTACATGTATATATATACTCTGTGTGTGTGTGTGTGTGTGTGTGTGTGTGTGTGTATACAGTTGCAATCAAAATTATTCAAACCCCCCACCCCCAAGACAGTAAAGATTTACAAAGGTAAGCTTATCTGATGACACAGAATTTAAAATATATATATATATATAATAATATATAATTTGGTTTCCATTAGTCACAATGTTAATTTCAGATGGCTGCATTTGATTGTAACTAGTAAAATTACATTCAATATATACTACTATATACAGGTGCATCTCAATAAATTAGAATGTCGTGGAAAAGTTCATTTATTTCAGTAATTCAACTCAAATTGTGAAACTCGTGTATTAAATAAATTCAATGTACACAGACTGAAGTAGTTTAAGTCTTTGGTTCTTTTAATTGTGATGATTTTGGCTCACATTTAACAAAAACCCACCAATTCACTATCTCAACATATTAGAATATGGTGACATGCCAATCAGCTAATCAACTCAAAACACCTGCAAAGGTTTCCTGAGCCTTCAAAATGGTCTCTCAGTTTGGTTCACTAGGCTACACAATCATGGGGAAGACTGCTGATCTGACAGTTGTCCAGAAGACAATCATTGACACCCTTCACAAGGAGGGTAAGCCACAAACATTCATTGCCAAAGAAGCTGGCTGTTCACAGAGTGCTGTATCCAAGCATGTTAACAGATAGTTGAGTGGAAGGAAAAAGTGTGGAAGAAAAAGATGCACAACCAACCGAGAGAACTGCAGCCTTATGAGGATTGTCAAGCAAAATCGATTCAAGAATTTGGGTGAACTTCACAAGGAATGGACTGAGGCTGGGGTCAAGGCATCAAGAGCCACCACACATAGACGTGTCAAGGAATTTGGCTACAGTTGTCGTATTCCTCTTGTTAAGCCATTCCTGAACCACAGACAACGTCAGAGGCGTCTTACCTGGGCTAAGGAGAAGAAGAACTGGACTGTTGCCCAGTGGTCCAAAGTCCTCTTTTCAGATGAGAGCAAGTTTTGTATTTCATTTGGAAACCAAGGTCCTAGAGTCTGGAGGAAGGGTGGAGAAGCTCATAGCCCAAGTTGCTTGAAGTCCAGTGTTAAGTTTCCACAGTCTGTGATGATTTGGGGTGCAATGTCATTTGCTGGTGTTGGTCCATTGTGTTTTTTGAAAAGCAAAGTCACTGCACCTGTTTACCAAGAAATTTTGGAGCACTTCATGCTTCCTTCTGCTGACCAGCTTTTTAAAGATGCTGATTTCATTTTCCAGCAGGATTTGGCACCTGCCCACACTGCCAAAAGCACCAAAAGTTGGTTAAATGACCATGGTGTTGGTGTGCTTGACTGGCCAGCAAACTCACCAGACCTGAAACCCAAAGAGAATCTATGGGGTATTGTCAAGAGGAAAATGAGAAACAAGAGACCAAAAAAATGCAGATGAGCTGAAGGCCACTGTCAAAGATACCTGGGCTTCCATACCACCTCAGCAGTGCCACAAACTGATCACCTCCATGCCACGCCGAATTGAGGCAGTAATTAAAGCAAAAGGAGCCCCTACCAAGTATTGAGTACATATACAGTAAATGAACATACTTTCCAGAAGGCCAACAATTCACTAAAAATGTTTTTTTTATTGGTCTTATGATGTATTCTAATTTTTTGAGATAGTGAATTGGTGGGTTTTTGTTAAATGTGAGCCAAAATCATCACAATTAAAAGAACCAAAGACTTAAACTACTTCAGTCTGTGTACATTGAATTTATTTAATACACGAGTTTCACAATTTGAGTTGAATTACTGAAATAAATGAACTTTTCCACGACATTCTAATTTATTGAGATGCACCTGTATACTTTTTTTTAATTTTATTGAATAATGTGTATCTATATTGTGTGTATTGTATACTGTACAGTGTATGTTATTATTTGTATATTGTGTTGTGTGTAATTATGTGTATATTAGACTTTAAATTGTGTTGTGTTAATTTGATGTTATTGTAAATTGGTATATGTCTCATCACTGTCACGACTGCTATGTTGATCGGAACTGCACCCAAGAATTTCACACACCATTACACTTGTGTATATGGCTGTGTGACAATAAAAGTGATTTGATTTGATTTGATTTGAAAAGCCTCATTACTCTTCAGTTTATCGATATCACAAATACAAGTCCAGATATCTGAAATGAACACTGTCATTAGTGAAAACCAAATTATCAAAAATTGGCATTTTTACTATTTTTAATTCAATTATTGATATTAGTATATTAGGATATGTGTACTAGTAACCAAGTTATTATATCAAAAATTATATCAAATTATCAAAATTACTTTATTACACTATTTTAATTTGACTAGTAAGTAGAATATAGCAGAAATATAACTAGTAAGAAATTATAGATGTCTGTAATTGTGTTTTGAAATGGACTGGATGACAGATCACTAAAACTGTACTAGTGAAAATGCAATTACAGATATAAAGAAATATGGTTTTTACTAGTTGAAATTGCGAGTGTATTTCTGCAAGCGATGATGTCATTTTTATATCAAGAATTAATGTTTTCACTAGTGCAAATGCAATTACTGATATCAAGATTTAGCATTTAACTAGTGAAAAACGAATTCTTGATATCAATAATTCATATCCTGCGCATGATTAAAAGTCAATAAGGCTTGCCATAGAAACACAGACAAGCGGAGTGATACAAACAGTGAAGAATCCCCGTGCCACTTGTCCAGTTAGATTGGAGGACCAGAACTATCTGTTGTATATGTAAAGAATCATGGGAAATGTGCATATTACCGCCAAGTGTTTATTTAAAACAATATCTTAAATTGAGGAAAAAACAAACATGTTTTAGCCTCCACCAGAGGCTAATGCAATTGTATCAAACTGTGCATTTCTTCAGCAGAGTTTGAAACATGACCTAACAACCAATCTTCTCTATTTTAGTGTGATTTAATGTACAATGGCGTTAATTAAAATACAGAACTGCAATAAAATCGTATCACTGTATTGCATCAACAAATAAATAATAGAACAGAATAGAAAAGCAGTTGTTTTAAAGATGAAAGTTGTTGTGGAAAGAAATGTTGCAAGTGTCAACAGTGACACCTAGTGATTGACATGAGGAGGGACGGGAACAGCAACCTACTTTCAGAACTTTAATTACATTTTCCTTATTAAATGGGAAATGACCAAAAATGTAAAGCTGGAACCATTGGTATATGCCTCAGCATTATCTTTATATGATTCATACAAATATAAGATAAAGAGAAGATACACAAGGGTATAATATGGCAGCACAATTTAACAGACATTTTAGTTGAGATAGTGAACTCTTCATAAGATGTGGTATGTGTGTGTGTTTTTGGTAGTGTGGTGATAAATACATCTTGGCAGGGACTCGAAAAACAAAGTAAAACTGTAGTGTGGCTTTTGCTTTGGCTCTCAAGGGCAAAACATCACATTGTACCTCGAGGTTCGGGCCAAGTGCTGTCTGCCCTGGATTTTATTAATAACTTAAAACCAATTGTTACTATCCCTCCACAGGTTGATAAATTCACTTCTCCAGGCACTACCTAAAACAGGAGAGAGCAAAATATGTGTTTTCTCTTAAATGTGTTTTTTTTTAAAAGCATTTATCCTTATGTCAACATTGAGACCTTCAATTTGTACATCACAAATAATTCAATTCGCAGCTAACAGCATTTTGTGTCATTAATACTGGACTCCCTATAGGCAATTCACACATACAGGTGACTATTGTATGTTTAACATTTAATTATATGCAAAATTCAAGTGATCCATAATTAAAATGCACAGACCTTGGTTTTTTGTTGCAAGAAATCTCAGGGGGGATCCTCGTGTGCCAGTAGCTCTCAGCAGCATGTCTTATTTATCATCTTTCCTCATGCAGATAATAGTTTGCAGATAGATCAGGCTCTGGGCTTGTCCTGACATTTAAATTTCATGTTTTGTGACAGGTTAGGCCTTTGCAGAGTCTCTAAACCATTGAGCAAAATCACAGCACAACAAACCGGAAGAATGAATACAAAAATATTATTTAAAAAGAATGAAATGCAGGACCCATGATATTTAAAACAATTATATAAGAAAAGTTTATTTATAGAAGTAAACCAAGGTCAAACAATGGATATGAATTCTGTCGAGCTCCAAAAATGACAAAAGAATACCATAAAAGTACAATATTTGTACATATCTTTCAACTTTAATGGTGCCCTCACAGATATGCAAGTTACCTATGCCATAGGTACTGACACACCCCTGGCCCATACAGACACTGGCTTTTGGACATGATGCTGATAACAGCTTGGATGGTCCTTTTCCTGTTTGGCCCGGAAAACACGATGGCTGTTTTTTCCCAAAACTATTTGAAACGTGGACTCATCAGACCACAAAACACTATTCCATTGTTCTACATTCCATCTAAGATGAGACCAAGCCCAGAGAAGTCTGCGGCACTTCTGGACAGTGTTGATGTAGGGCTTCTGCTTTGCATAGTAAAGCCTTAACTTGCATCTGTGGTTGCAGCAGTGAATGGTGTTGACTGACAAAGGTTTACAGAAGTATTCCCATGTCATGTCAGGACAACGGCAAATCACATACTGCCTAGATTACAAGTGCATGACTACGTAAGCACAGAGTGCGGCAGTTAGATTGGCCTGCTTGCAGTCCTGAGTCAGACCTGTCTCCAATTCAGAATGTGTGGCGCATTGTAGCACACAATATGGCAACGAAGACCCCGTAACATTGCGCAGCTGAAGAACTGTATAATGGATGAATGGGGGAAAATTCCACTTTTTAAACTTAAAGTCTTCAGTGCCCAAATGCTTGATAAGTGTTATTAGAAGAAATGGTGACGGTGGGGGGCCTGGGTAGCTCAGCAAGTCAAAACGCTGACTACCACACCTGGAGTCACAAGTTCGAATCCAGGGCGTGCTGAGTGATTCCAGTCAGGCTTCCTAAGCAATCAATTGGCCTGGTTGCTGGGGTGGGTAGAGTCACGTTGGGTTAACCTCCTCGTGGTCGCTATAATGTGGTTCTCGCTCTCGGTGGGGCGCGTGGTGAGTTGTGCGTGGATGCCGCAGAGAATAGTGTGAAGCCTCCACATGATGACAGACTTTTCATTTTTTTGAGTGAACTATCCCTTTACCTGTTCAATTATTATTTGAAACAACGGCTACAAAGTGGCAATGTGTACTTTTGGCTAGGTTTCAAATAGAGAAATGTGGAGATAAGAGGTTTTCTGCTCCTTGTAGTCCTCCTATGTGCTGAGCAGTGGGAGTGAGGTGGTAGACTAGGGCTCTAACCTGAAATTGAGGGCACTTGCTTGCTGAAATTGGGGCCAGGAGATGGCATTATATCTGAGAGCATACTGCAGGAATCAGGAGCAGCACTGTCTTACAAGAGCCACATGGAACTTTGGGGAAATTAGAGACGGCACTGAGAACATCAGAACTGTTCAAATCTTGCTGTTACACTGATCCAGGTTTGGCTTTCTCTAGTGATGGCTGGGGTTTTCATGGATTGAGGACAAGAAGGCTGATACCAGATCAGTGTAAAAGGGCAGGTTGTGCCTGGAGCATCAAACCTCAATGTTCCAGTGATGGAAACTGAACATTTGTTGTAAATAATGTTCAGCCAGTAAACAGAATGAGAATGGGCAGATGTCTTGAGGATAGATTTTTTGTTTCACAATTTTTCCACAAAGTGAAAACATCAATTTTCTTTTTTTTTTTTTTTAAAGGGTTTGTTCTAACAAAAATGAAAATTGTGTCATGACATACTCACTTCTTCCATGAAACACAAGAGGACATTTTTTGAAGAATGTTGATGGTGTTTTTTTTTTTTTTCCACACAATGAAAGTGAATGGTGACTGAAGCAAACATTATCCTTAACATTTCCTTAGGGGTCATCGGAGTCTGGAACAACATGAGGATGAGTAAATGATGACAGAATTTTCATTTCAAGTTCAATTTCTGTCAAACTGTAAGTAACCTGTATGAGAATGTCACTTTTCTAAAATGTACTAAATATAGTTGTGACAGAAACGTCAATATTGCAGGATATATGCTGCAAAATAAAGACCTTGCTGGTTTTGGAAAGGGTGAAGGACTCTTTTACGATCAGATTTAAACCCAGTCGGACGCTGTTTACCTGGTCTCGGCTGATGGATGGTGGAAAACACTTGAGGCAACACCATTCCCTCAAATTATAAGCCATTAAACGGAGCCACTTCAATTTCACCATCCTAATTTAATGAGGGGGCCTAATGAAACTGCAAAATAGGACAGAGGACTCTGATAGACTAACCAGAGCTGGAAGGGTTTTAGGTGATTTGGCGTCTAGCATTTTGGTTGAATTAAATCTGTGTTCTATAAATAAAATGTTAATTACTTTCTTCCCTGTGCAGATGAGACATTTTAACGTTTTGTAAAACCACAGTGGAATTCAAAAAGCCAATTCATTGGCCTACCTGATATATATGAAAAGACAATAGGATCCTGGAGTTTACTGTAACCCTATTGTTGTCATTACGGGGAAAATTAAGTTGTCTTGATTAAACATTACTTGAAATGTCAAGTTTTGGGCTCATAACTCAATTATCTTAGTTCCTTGAAGTTATTTATCTTAAAAATCTATAGGCTTAAGATTTTAAGTGTTAATAACTCAAACGTTTGAGTACAGAATTGAGGCTATTGAGCAGTAACAAGTCTACTTGCATGTAGTTATCTTAACTTAAATATTTAAGTTCATTCTAAATTAACACCAAGTTAAGTTAACTTAATTACACAAGTTTTTGGAGACGCTATTACTCAATTCAGTTGAGGGAATGAGTTTACTCAATCAATTGAGTAAAGTGAACTTATTATGGTTTTCAGTGTACCTGGACTTGTTCTGACTAATATAAAGACAGATACATGCAGGCCATATAAAACAAATGTACATGTTAACTTTAGAACTGAAGTATTTTGATAATGCAAACATTTGGGAGCTTCCTTTAGCTTTTATCTTTGGAACTTATCCTTTATCTAAATTCAGCTAACTCAGTGTCTTTACATTTCAACAGACAGCCTAGTGGCAAATAAAAAAACAAGAGGCTTAGAACAAAGTGCTTGAGTCAGCTTCATGAAACCTGATATTATATATAGAGATAATATTTGGCAATCTAAAGAACCCCAAAAGGTACCTTAATTGAGTATCTTTGTTTTTACATGGCAATACTAATTACTGTAGGCTAATAAAAAAATAATAACAATAATAAAACATTTTAAATTGTATAGTAAATATATAACATGGTAGTATTTGTACTGCCTTTAATTTAAGCACTGTGGTATAGAGTATGTTGTACTATAATTCAGTAAATATATATATATATATAAAGGATATTACAATTAGTAGAATCTAATGAGAATCATAATTGAAAATAATGAGAATTATAATAAACCTCAAAGGTAAAATGTCCAGATGCAACACAGTAATGACAATTTGGGGGGCTTAGCATTTTTAATTGCAATTTAAATAATGTAACAACACAAACGTTGACATCTTTGTGTAAAATATAAAAATTTTGGTAACAGTGTACAATAAGGTTGTATTTGATAACATTAGTAAATGCATTAGGTATCATCAGTGGTCGATTTGTATAATTTCTTTTTAAAAGGGATGGTGTAGTCAAAGTTTTTTTTATTTTTATTTTTTTTGGGGGGGGGGGGTCTAATACTTATGAGTCACTGACAAATAAGGTTGTCCAATGTATTAAAATTAGAAATCTTTTAAAAGTCTAGTTTAAAACACATGTCATGTTCTCAGAAACGTAATCTTTGTATCACATTTGGTGTCATACATTTTTTAAAAACCTTTAGAGCATTTTCTACTATATAAATTCAATGTTTAAAATGATCAAGTGGTGTAACCATCAAGAAAAAGTATTATAATACATTATTTGCACCTTGAATACATGAGAGTATAAACAACTTAATCATTAATTTCCAAAAAGTTTTCAAACAAATTTTTCAAGGTAAATTTATTTATTTATTTATTTATTTGAGTAAAAAATATCAAGGTTTTCTCAGGGTTACAGCACATGACTTGAACAAAATGTGCCTTTTAATTAAAATGTCAAAATAAATATCAGATGTTTTTTAAAACTTCACGCTCAGTCTTGAGGGTCTGAAGGTGTCAGCTCTGTTTTATGGTTTTTATGGTCAACTAACAAAATGGCTATTTTTAAGCATTTTTAAAGTAATAAATATGGACAGAAATGAGCGTCACCTCATTGACCCTTAGGACACATGGCCATAATATGCACCTGTAACCCTCAGGTTACCTTCAGCGGCATAAATTTCATGTGAACACTGGGAAGGACACGTCAACTCATCGCTAAACTCCGACATTCATGTTTTACAGTGTTTTCAGAAAACTGGCGTCTTTTAGTAAAGCAGAGAGAGCCCGCACGCTTAAGGTTGCCAGTTTGCATGACTAAATTGTCACCCTGGCAGAATATATCCAAACTGTACAAGTGTCCAGATCTGATTCGGGAATTTCACCTATAGAAATCTGGCAATCTCACGCATGCAGAAATCTAATTCTGACCGGTAAATCGTCCTTATTTTAAAGTCTGTTATTTATCATATGTAGAAAAATTAATATTTTACTTGCATGATAAGAAGTAATACATGACACAATTAATCTAAAGGGGTTGGTAAGGGGATGGTGGTTTTACAAGGGGGATGCTTTTTGGTATTTCTTGCAACAAGGGTGATGGCATCCACTCGCATCCACCCTCAACTCGCGCCCCGGGTCATGAACAAACAATCAACAATTTTTTTTTTACAGCATTTATTAATCATGGTTATTGTTCATTTATAAAAATGCAATTGTTTATTGTTAGTTCATGCAAGTTCATAATGCATTAACTAATGTTGACAAATATAACATTTAATTTAAAACTGTATTAGTATATGTTAAAATGAACATTAACCAAGATTAATACATGCTGTAAATACAAGTATTGATAATTGCTAGTTTATGTTAACTAATGTAGTAAACTAAACAAATACAACCTTATTTTAAAGTGTTAACCAATTTTATTTTATTTTATTTATTTGTATGTGAAATGTGACCTGGAATGTTTTTGTGAGATTCACCAGCTTACTTGTAGAAATCTATGTTGCTAATAGTTATGTGAAAGTTCATCATGTGTCCTATAGTAAATGCAAGACAGAGTCCCAAATTCAATGAACAACAGGTCTGGTGCCATTCTACTAAAAAAAGGATTAAATATTAAATATGAATGCACTATCAGATGGTAAAATGGGAGGAAATGGGGTTGACCAAATTCCAAGAAATGTTTTACAGAAATGCCACTAAAGTCAAGTGTCCAAGTTTAAATGAAATGTGCACATTAGTTCTGAATATTATAGTTTATGTCTAATATGTTACCCTTCAGGACCCAAGCATTCCAGTCTGGAAATTCAGTGAACTACAAGATTGATCCTGAGCTGCGTTTTGGTATAATTTCTTTATTATTATTTACATAAAGATAATAACAGTAAGTCAAGTGTAATAAACTATAGTGAGTGAATAATTGTTCTGTTCCTCAGTTGTTCCACGTACTCCTTGGCCTGGTCCAATCCCATCTTCTTTTCAAATTTGGGCGGCACTCCCTCAATAAGCTTTACGAAGTAGTGGCAGTGCACTTTGTCCATGATGCCGAACATGCCATGTCCATGATAACGAATGCGCTTCAGATATTTTCCCTTAGCTGAGAATGATTCAGCTGTTGGGATCAGGAGCAAGAAAATATAATTCAACCGCTAAAGATTAAAAGGTTGACCTGAAAGTAGTGAGCTATATTTATTAATGTTTAATTATTCCCCTGAGGTCCACTTAAAAAGTAACATTTTTTGCACCATAAATAGTCATAATGTCATTTTTCATGACCATTTTCCACCCTCTTTCTGATCCTTAGAATTATTGTGGGATGATATGGTTAGCTCATGATTTGGTTCTATGTACACTTAAATGACAAAGTATGACTGATAAAAAAAATTCTTTTAACTGTTTGAGCAAAATGCACATTATAATTTCTCATCAGAATAAAGTTCTCTAACACACTATATAAATGCTCAAAGCTCAAATAATAAAAGTTTGATTTGTAAAAAAATCTGTCATTATTAAAATCACATTTTAGCTTTTTAAAAAAGAAAAAGTTCTACATTCTATCAATTAATATTATGTCATAAAATTGCATAAATAATAATATGAACTGCCACTGATGGAAATAATGTGTACAAGTTTTTACATTCATTTGTATAACAAGTACAAAAAAGGTACTGTCTCTTTAAGAATAGCGACTTTTAATCCCAGGGCGTGCTGAGTGACTCCAGCCAGGTCTCCTAAGCAACCAAATTGGCCCGGTTGCTAGGGAGGGTAGAGTCACATGGGGTAACCTCCTTGTGGTCGCTATAATGTGGTTTGTCCTCAGTGGGGCACGTGGTGAGTTGAGCGCGGATGCCACGGTGGATGGCGTGAAGCCTCCACATGTCTCCGTGGCAACGTGCTCAACAAGCCACGTGATAAGATGTGCGGGTTGATGGTCTCAGACACGGAGGCAACTGGGATTCATCCTCCGCCACCCGGATTGAGGCAAATCACTACGTGACCACGAGGACTTAAAAGCGCACTGGGAATTGGGCATTCCAAATTGGGTGAAAAAGGTGAAAAAAAAAAAAACAAAACAAAAAGAATATGCTTTGTCAATTATTTTGTTTCATGATATTTCGAAGTTCGATATTGTCCCATCCCTGCTCTTGTGCATGTTATACACCTCAAGCAAACACATTGTTACTCTTTTCCAGCAGAAACATTTGCACTTGTACTAATGGCTTTTGGATTGACTGTTTTAATTATAGGTTGCATGCTGTATCTAAACACTTACCAATATATACATTTGATTTGTATTCCACATTGTGATTCTTCACTGCCATTTCCTGGGCTTCCAAAAGAACCTTGAACACAAAAGAGTTTGCAAATAAACAAATGCTATGATTTTCAAAACCACATAGCTTGACGGCAGATAAACAAGCAACCAAATTTCACTTTGTTAATACTATTTATTACACAGCACTCTGGAATACTCTATTCTGATGGTCAATGGCGCCATCTAGTGGTCTGATATTTCTCAGTAACAACCGCTCAAGACTGCTCATCCAGGTATTGCGAGTAATATTTCCTGCTTCTTGGATTACTGTGTGATCTCTACAAGTAAGTTAATAAAATAATTCCAACTCAAATCAATATTTCATGTGCATTTATTTATTTATTTGGCTTTGGATAATGAGGAGTCAGACAGTCATTATTTTAAAAAAACAAAAAAAAAAAACCACCAACAGAACTCCGACGCAAACCGGAGGTGATTTTCAGCTGTTCAGCCATTTATTACTTCACACATAATTACATAATTTCAACGCAAATCAATTTTTAATGTTCATTTATTTATTTCATTGGTTAGTAATCGTGTAATAAGCAGGATAATGTAGTCAGCCGGTTGTTATAATAAACCCTTTCAGGGTGATATAAGACCCCTCTGCAAACATTATTCCTAACTCAATCATTCTGCAGATTAACACCTTTTTCTCGGTCAAACCACTGTTTGTATTTTTACCTCTTTCATTATTTGAGCACCCTTCTTGTCGTTGAACTCTAGCTGAGCGAGTGCCTGGTCAATGGTCATACCTCTGATCTGTTGTGTAAAACACAAACCAGGTTTTATTTGGTCTTTAACAGGCATTGAACTTAATGCATACATCCATAATCACTAAAATAATGAAATAAAATATACATGGTGCCTGCTACATTGAGAAATGTATCACTATAGACATTTTAAAATGTATAATGTGTCCCGTCTAGAGCCTACAAGATAAATTAGGCATGCTAATAAATTACTAATAAGGGTCAGTCCTTGCAAGCAAATATATCACTTACCAGCTTAGCCAAGTACCACATCTTGTCTTTGCTGTATTTAATCTGACGTCTACAGTGATGGATCTCCTATTAGAAATGCAAATAACAGTCAACTTAGCATACTTAAATCCCATTAAGATCAGACACTTCACATTATTTGCGTAATGGTGAATTTTATGGACCACTAACTGCAGGTCTGCGTGGCTCATCTTTCTGTTGTGGTGGATATACAATCAGATTTTTCCTCTCCCAATGTTTGCTGTTTAACTCTGCACTTGTGTGAAGACATGACACTTAAGATGGCAAAGATAGAGCAACCTAAAAACAACATAAGTTATTGAAAGTTTGCCTGTAGGTAGACAACTCACTAACTAGGCTATCGGAGCATATAATGCCTAAAAATGCGGTTTATGTAGGCAACTCGCTAGGTTTTGAGACACTCAGATTGGCTATACTATACGGGTATTGAATACAGTCTGTGTCCTTTACTAAACATAATATCTGTGTGCAAATTTCTTACCTAGAGTGAATTTGTCCACAAACACGACCGATGGCAGTTAAACCTGTCGATAAAGTTCATATAAATCCCAGTTAACTCAAAAGCAACTAAATTGTATCTATAACGAAAATATAAAGAAATTATATTAGGTTTGACTCACCAGCCCATGTCACTGCGGAGGCTGCCATATTGAATATGTCACGAAACTGCGCTTTCTGGCAAACGTCATTAAAGGCACAGAATGGCTTTAAATTGCATGTTTTATTCTTTATTAGTAATAGAATTGTTGTAGATAAACACTAAATATTATAATTTAATTATGTCTACTAATATACATTCCTTCATATATGTATTGAATATGTTGCTCTGCTTTTCAAATTTTATTCCAGCTAATGTATAAATTACTATTTTTAATGACATATTTTTCTTTCATTTTTTATCCATATTTCCTTACTTTGATTTATGTTTCTTTGTTGCTCCTCTGGTATCCATTATTTCTTTAAATAGTTTTGTTATCCATAATGTATTGTGACAATTTCATTGTTTTATGCGGATTGTATTGTTCTATATTAGGAGTAAATAATAACGAAGGGACTGAAACTGAAAAACATTAATATATTGGTCTCAGACAAATATTTGGTGGTTTCCATGGTAAATTGTCCCTTCTCGCGGTCCGTATAATTTTTACGATACACGTTGTCGACGCACGGTAGCTGGTGTGTTTTCGGCAGCATGAGTGCTGCATGTGAGAAGTTAATAGACTGACATCACCTTGATCTTCTTATTCTCTGTTTTTGATGCAGCAATCATCTTCTCATTACAATGCACCAAAGACATCTGCCAGCCTCTCCAAACTGGTACTGTTCGCGCTGCAGTGACATAAACAACAACGGAGTGCTAGGTTTTGGAGCAAAAAATGCTATCTACCTGCTCAAAGTGACTGCTGCAGCTCCAGTAGTTATAGGTAAGTGGTCGGATTGATTTAATTCCGTTTTCTTTTTCAAAAGCACCACATTGCCTGATCAGTCCTTCTTTCTGCAGGTGAACTCACTGGACACACTGAAAGAGTTTCTGGTTTTGCATTTTGTCCCCATGATGGACAAGAACATATTTGTGCCAGCACTTCAGATGATAAAACAGTTAAAATCTGGGATACTGAGCAGAAAGTTCTGTTGACAGAGCACAATGTGCACCAAGTAAGTCAACTTTATTACTAGCCATCGTTCGAGGTACTGTGATTGGTACTGAAGACTTTTACCAATACAATTTTTGGACCATACTGGAGGTCACACACATTTGCATCATGTGCAGTGGCGGGCTCAACTACAAGGATATTTTTGATCAGATTTTAATTTGCCCTAGCAAAAAAAAAAAAAAAAAAGAATTTAGAATGTTACATTTTTTATTATTATTTTTTTATATATATATTTCTTAAAAACAATGACAGTTAGGATATATGCATCTATAATGTCACTCCATTACAACTCTAAATTAATAAACATGCATTTGCGCTGGAAAAGGATAGCATACGGTGCAAAACACTACTAATTTGTTGATAAATTTCAACCCATTCCAACTGATGCTTGTAAGAATATGACAAGTCTTTCTCACAATTTTGATCTCATCTATATTGGCCAGATAGATTGCATTACATTAGTGTTGTATTTAACCCTCTGTTGCACTGTGTTCTGCAGTCCAAAAATCTTTAAAAGCAAACTCATTCAGTGTGTAATATTACATCTAAACCATCCATAATTCTATGTTCCTTTTCTAGTTAATTTCTATGTCATTGTGATTTATTTTTATGACAACATAAATTCAACATGACTATGAAGGTGGTGATGCATCAAGTAAATCTTGAAAAATTACCTTTTATTTCTGTTTTAATGGACAGATGTGTAATTCTCTCTAATACATTATTTTTGTAAAAAAATAAAATAAAGATTGAGAGTAATTATATTCTTGGTCTGAATTCAAACAAAACATAAAGAGGTTAATATTCATGCATCAGAGTTAACCCTATAACCTATCTTTTGATGTTTCTTAATTAAATAGCAGAATTTTCAAAAAACAGTGTTCAATACATTAAGGCCCTAGCACACTTACAGAGAAGTTGCTCTTCGTTCAGAGGTCAAAAAAATGTCAAAACAGCTGAGCAACGCTATACTGTTTGCGAACATTCAGACACTGACCACACAGGCATTTAGAGGAGCATTTAAATACGAGGACACTCAAGACTACATGTAAAACATCAACTAATATGACATTAAAATGTGTTTTCAATGACTTCATGCCTCATTCTATGAGTAGAATTCACATGAGATCAGTAGAAGAACTGTATTAACCAAATCGATGATGATTTATAGAAATATATATGCAGTAGATATTGTGTAATTTGTAATGTTTACATTCTGCATTCATGGTGCTAATGCGCTAACACGCTACACGCTGCCATAATATGCTCTAATTACACTGTTATTTTTATTTATGTTGACACTGATACTACTGCAATGATGGGTATGCACCAATCAGCCACAACATTAAAAACACCTGCCTAATATTGTGTAGGTCCCCCTCGTGCCGCCAAAACAGCGCCAACCCGCATTTCAGAATAGCGTTCTGAGATTATATTCTTCTCACCACAGTTGTACAGAATGGTCATCTGAGTTACCGTAGACTTTGTCAGTTCGAACCAGTCTTGACATTCTCCGTTGACCTCTCTCATTAACAAGGCGTTTCCGTCCACAGAACTACCGCTCACTGGATGTTTTATGTTTTTTGCACCATTCTGAGTAAATTCTAGAGACTGTTGTGTGTGAAAATCACAGGAGATCAGCAGTTACAGAAATACTCAAACCAGCCCATCTGACACAAACAATCATGCCACACTCCAAATCACTGAGATCAAATTTGTTCCCCATTCTGATGGTTGATGTGAACATTAACTGACGCTCCTGACCTGTATCTGCATGATTTTATGCACTGCACTGCTGCCACACGAATGGCTGATTAGATAATCGCATGGATGATTGTTGGTGCCAGACGGGCTGGTTTGAGTATTTCTGTAGCTGCTGATCTCCTGGGATTTTCACACACAACAGTCTCTAGAATTTACTCAGAATGGTACCAAAAGCAAAAAACATCCAGTGAGCAGCAGTTCTGCGGACGGAAATACCTTGTTGATGAGAGAGGTCAACAGAGACTGATTTGAGCTGATAAAGTCTACATTAACTCAGATAACCACTCTGTACAATTGTGGTGAGAAGAATATCATCTCAGAATGCTATTCTGAGATGCTGGTTGGTGCTGTTTTAGCGGCATGAGGGGGACATACACACTTTAGACAGGTGGTTTTAATGTTGTGGCTGATCGGCTGAATTTGATACTGTAGACTGACATACCATGTGTTCCTGTTTGAACAGAGCAATATCTCTGCAGTCCACTGGTCTCCGCTGCAGAAACAGCTGGTCATCACAGGAGATGAGAAGGGCATTGTGGTGTGTTATTGGTGCAGCAGTAATGACACCCAGAGCTTCTTCCCTGAACCCCGAACAATCTTCTGCTTATCCTGCTCTCCGCATGAGGAAAACTTCATTGCTGTGGGGTAAAAGCTCATCTCTTAATTTTTTATTTCAGTAGTCAGTAACTGCATAGCAGTACCCCGTCAACCACCCACAACACCCTAGTGAGTTTAGCACCACTCGCATTTTGTAAAAATCAAGTTTCTTTTTGTTGTTTCTTCCTTCTGAAGGTATAAGGATGGAATGATTGTAGTGATAGACATCAGTAAGAAAGGTGAAGTGATCCATCGGCTGAGAGGGCATGATGATGAGATTCATGCACTGGCCTGGTGTCCTCGACCCAGAGAGGAACCTCTGTACGGACGGTCAGAAGACAGCACGGGTAAGAAATAAGCCTAACATTTGTTTAAAGATCCTGTCTGCCTCAGTCAGTTAATAGCAGGCAGGGTTATAATAGTTTTATTATTCATGATTGTTAGTTTTATCTTGGTTTTAATTTTTTCAGTATTTTATAGTTTTAGTTTTCTATATTTAGTTTTTATTTTTGTTGTATAGTAAGGCTGCCTAAGGTAATGTGTTAACTGAGATCATTTAAAAAAAATGTTTTGCAGTGTTAAATTTCTCTAGGTCATCTAGTTTTATCGCTATCTAGTGGCATTTTCATGTTTAATAAAGGTGAGTTGTAAAGGTTTTAAATTCTATAATATACTGTGTATCAAAAGTGCAGTACACTTTTGGTTATTTTGATTTGATTTTAGTTAGTCTTGGAGTCATAAATTTAAGTTTTGTTTTAGTTTTTCCCATTATGTTAGTTTTTATTTATATTTTGTTTAATATAAATAAAATTGTTTTTTATATAGTTATTTTTTCCATGTTAACATTTAATTTAACAAAAATGTATTTAGTTTTTGTTTTAGTTTTGTGTCAGTTTTTCCAAAAAGGTTAGTTTAAAAAAAAAAAAAAAAAGAAAGAAAAATTATTTATTTTTTACGTCAATGTTTTTGTTTAAATTTTGTTAGTTTTTTCAGTTATATTAGTTTTTGTTTTTATTTCAGTTAATGAAAATGTTTTCATTTAGTTGTGTGTCAGTTTTTCAATTAGATTAGTTTTTGTTTTTAATTCAAGTTAACAAAAAGATTTTCTTTTAGTTTTTGTTTTAGTTTAGTTATTTTCCAGTTAGGTTCATTTTTGTTTTTTCAACGACAATGTTTTCTTTCATTTTTGTTTTTTATTTCAGTTTTTCCAATTATGTGAGTTTTTATTTTTATTTTAGTTAATGAAAATGTTTTCATGTGGTTTTGTGTCCTGTATGCAGCAGGGTTGTGCAAAATTCAGAATTTCAGAATTGACCCTTTCAATTCATTAATTTGAATTGAATTGGCCACGCCCCACACGAAGTTGAACTGGAATTTGAATTGGAATGATAGGAAGTGGAATTTATTGAATTGCAATTCAAAACAGTCAAAACACTCACTACTTGGACTTTCATTAGACCAAGACACATTTTGTGACAAATGATTATTATTATTATGTTTTACCATTTTGCCTATTTTTTCCCTAATATGTAGAATTACATTTTTCAACATTTTAGACTTAACATTTCTCTAAAAAATAATAATAATAAAGCTAAAATTTACAGCCATCAAACTAGATTTTGTTTTTGCTGTAAAGCACTAGAAATGGTCCACCATGTTGTTCGCAAAATACTTCACTAAAATATATTCAAAAAATGTATTATTTATTATTGATTATTTAAACCAAGGGTCGGCAACCTTTTTGACATGGAGTGCCATTTTTTATTTTCCTGTTCAATGGCTGAAGACATTCGCGCATCACAAGCCGACCAAGTATTTTAGCCCTTTTCGGTGAATCGCACCTGCAAAATCCTTAAACTTTATTTCCAGGTTTAATTTATATTTTGAATAGACTCAGATTTTTGAACCACACGATGTAGGTTTATGTTTTCTCTTTTAATCGTTTAATGTAATTTTGAGTGTGACCATGGTTTAAGGAGGGTGTAGCTGTATGCTGGGTTGGAAATCTCAAAGATTAATATTGGTGTTTTCCTTATTACATCACACGTTGTTCTGAAAGCAAAAAGAAACAAATGAAACACGGAATGTAGGCTGTCATCCGCACAAGCAAAGCGGGCACATTTAATCGCATGATTAACCGAACGTGAAGCGCTGCCGGCTCGTAATGCGTGAATGGATTGCACGCGCTGCACGAGTCTGTTGGGTATACTGCAGTCTTGTCACATTTTAACTTTTTGTTTAGCCTCCGATTCATCTCCTGAAAACATGCTGCGTGATCATGAGGAAGGATTACATCAAGATGTACATTGGAATGCAGGTGCGGAATTTATATAAATAAAATAGTCAACTCCTCTCTCGCCATTGCTTGCGTGCCAGTGATTACCCCTCTGCTTGCCATAAGTTGCCGACCCCTGATTTAAACTGTAAGGGATGTGTTTGTACAACTTAAAGAAATCAGGATTGCATTGATTTTTATTAATTTTTTTAATTAATGTACTTACAATTAAGTAAATTAACTGAACTTAAAATGTCAACCTTCTATGACTTTTACATCTTAGTTGTACATATTATAAAAATTATTTTACATTTTTAACAATTTGTAACAAAGTTCACAAGAAGGGCAAGGAGGAAGTTGGGACCGGCTTGACAAACATGTAAGACACTTTAATGTGGCACTTTTCAGTGTACATTAAACACCACAACACAGCTGCTTTTTAGCAGCTCCAACACATTGCTTTTCAGCACACATTGACATGCAGACAGACAACTTCGTGCGTCTCTCTCTCGCTCCTCTGCCGCTGTCTCCTCTCCTTAAATACTCCCACCGCCCCTCACTGGAACGCAAGACCAGTGTTGCACACAGGTGGACCTCATTCACCATTTATCTTCCCGGCCTCGCTCTGCCCAGATGCTGCTCGGCCCCGCCCTGCTTGCCACCCAATTGCATATTCAAATTAAGTTAACTTTCCAAATATTTCTTAAACTCTGTCAACTTAGTCCCGTGAAAACTGCTTCCTTTATTTACATGGTTTTAAACTGTTCAATATTCAGAATGATGTGCATGCTGTCTTAATCCAATAATATCAAATATTTTACTCATCACATGAACACTTATGTGAAAAAAAAAAAAAATTTGTTTTTTTTAAAATGGCATGCACAGATCTCGACACTTGGTACGTAAAACCTGACAAGGTTAACAATCAACAAACTGGTCATTTTATTAGAGAAACAAACTCATCCTGACATTACAAAACAAGTTACCTACCATGACAACAAAAATGTACATAAAACCATGCAAACGACCAAACAATGCAGACATATTATTCATGCCAAAGTGCATGCTGGGAAGAGGTTGAATGGGACTAAACCACATAAACCTTTTGTGTAGGCCAATTTAAACTTAAATAAATGCATTAATCCAACTCTCTGCTGTGCTTGTTGGTTCAACTTAAAAATAATCGTAGTATTTTGTAATAAAAAAGCTGCATTGATATGCATTGCTTGTGCTGAAAAACTACAAAAATCAAGTAAATCTTTTATTGTTTTTTCAGCATTATTTACCTGACCTAAGAATTGTTTTTCACCGTAATGTTTTTGGAAATACCCCATTTGTTTTGCATGTGATGATACTATAACATGTTTTGCGATATACTGAAAAATAAAAAAAAATTTCAATTAAGAACAGTGTTTTTGTTTTTTGGTTCCAGTTTTTCCAAATATGTTTTTTTTAGTTAACGAAAACATTTTCATTTAGTAGTAACACTGGGTGTATCTTGAAACTAATAGCTGTAACCTCGCTAATATGATTCCATGTTTTAATACTGTGTGTTGGTTGTATTGTCTCTGTATAGATGGAAGCAACATGGTGACAGATGGTGCAGATGTGGGGTGTTACCTGGCCTCGGGTAGTCGAGATCAGACTGTGCGGATATGGAGTACAGCCAGAGGCAAAGGTAATAAAGATAGACTTAAAGAGTAATATAGAGCTTTCACAGAAAACAGCAGTTTATAGGATTTAGTGTTCAACATTAAGGATGGCTCCGAATCCAGTGTGAGAGAGTTTCAGGCCAGTTAGTAGAACTCTCATTTGGCCTGTGTTTAGGTAACTGTGTGTCTCGTTTCAGGTGTGATGACCCTAAAACTTCCCTTTCTGAAGAGGCGAGGAGCTGGAGTTGACCCAACGGTGAAGGAAAGACTCTGGCTCACTGTCCACTGGCCTAAGGGGAGACCTTCACAGGTTGTGTCCAGCTGTTTCGGGTAAGATTGTTTTACCAAGGAGCCAAACAGTTTCATGATTATGTTTTGAATTTTGACATGGGTTCCTGTGTATTTTGTGTGTGTGCAGTGGCGAGATTGTAATGTGGGACCTCGTGAAGTCAGGCAAGCAGAAGTGGAGTTTGCTAGGCAGCTCATCAGATGGACAGAATCACAGCCGGATCATCTTCAATATGAGCTCGTTTCGCTTGGGAGACAGAGAACTTCTCCTCAGCACCTCCATGGACAGAGAGGTGAGATGTCCCTCTGTACAGCCAGTAGTATTAAATTTGGTGCTTTTATACACCGAGGTTTTAAAGAAGATTAGAATGTAAGTAGCTGTGAATGTATAACCAGAGCATAAATTGGGATTTTGGGGGAACCCTAAGATACAGTGGTGATTTTGGTGTCTGGACAAAATGCCTTAAATACAATTATAATAAGGTTATTTACTAGGTATGGGACAATATATCGAATTTTGATATTTTGCGAACCAAAATAATGATGAACCATATTGGAGGCAAAACTCGATATTTTGAAATTTGCAACATTGTTTTCTGTCCATGTAATCATAAATGAAAAAAAAAAAAGTCAAACATCATAATCTCTCTATCTCTTGATTTTACCCCTACTGCCCTTGTTTCTACACTGTTTACAGGATTTGCACAAGGTCCTTGAAGCGCTTAAAATGCTTGAATTTAGCTTTTAGAAATGTAAGTACTCGAATACCTGGAAAATCGCCTTGTTTTGTTGATAAGTGCTTGAGATTAAAACCATTTCTTCTGTGTAAAATGTATCCATCATTGAATAATGTGTCTTTAAATACAGTATCCTTTCTGTTCTTTACAGTCAGATAAAAAAAGAAATATACATTTTAAAAATCAGAGACTTCTCGCTCGTTAATGAATGAACAGAAATACCCGTGCGAGTCTGTGAGATGCGCGTTAAACTCTTAAAATGACAGTACCGTTATAGCGCATGATATACAAATTAATGTAAACTCAATGTTATTTCTTGTAAATTGTAACACATTTTCATACATTGACAGCTCATATCATTATTATATATACAATTTCATGATATAATAATTGATTGATTGTAGAATCTTAATATTTTTAAAAAGTTAAAATGTGATTCTAATAATTAAAAAATAAATATGCACTTTTACGTACTTTTTCAGGACATGTTCTGTTCAGTTCTATTGCTTGTTCTGCACCTGATCAGCCTGAATGTAGTCCACTGTATTTGAAGGCTTTTTTGTTTGTAATATTTTCTTGAATAAGTGAAAGGTATCTTATTGAAAAACTCTTAATATTTATACTTTGAGTATTTTTATTGTGTATTAATGAAATGTATTTTGATGAGAAATTATAATGTGCATTTTGCACTTTGACTAAAATGGTCACAAATGCGACCAAAGATAATTGATTGCGACAATAATTTAAAATCTAGTCGCCCCTGGCGACAGTTGGGTTGTATGCGTTCATATGCGGTTTCATCAGATATCATCTTGTGAGTTACTGAATATATTTTTAGAACGCGCACCACCAGTGTGTCTCGCACCGCTTTTCACCGTTCTGTTTCTGACGAGCTCGCTGCACCGCACGCAACAACAAACCCAGTGCGAGAGAGTCGTGAACAAATGTCTCTTTTGAATGTCTTTTTCATGAATCACCCGAAAAGAACTGAGGGTTTTAACTCAGGAGCTCAGGCTAGCAGTTTGAATCAGTCACTTTCTCAGCGAATCATCCGTCAGTGATTTTACAACTGGGAGCACAGACATTTCAAAATAAGAGTCCCATGTGTAATTTGAGCTTCTTTAGAATTAAAAGTCCCGCACCACTTTACATATATATATTTATATCATACACTGGCAGCCAAAAGTTTGGAATAATGCACAGATTTTGCTGTTTTGGAAGGAAATTGGTACTTTAATTCACCAAAGTGCCATTCAACTGATCACAATGTATAGTCAGGACATTACTGATGTAAAGCAGCCATCACTCCAACACCTTATCCTTGAGTAATCATGCTAAATTGCTAATTTGGTACTAGAAAATCACTTGCCATTATATCAAACACAGTTGAAAGCTATTTTGTTCATTAAATGAAGCTTAACATTGTCTTTGTGTTTGTTTTTGAGTTGCCACAGTATGCAATAGACTGGCATGTCTTAAGGTCAATATTAGGTCAAAAATGGCAAAAAACGGCTTTCTCTAGAAACTCATCAGTCAATCATTGTTTTGAGGAATGAAGGCTATACAATGCTTGAAACTGCCAAAAAACTGAAGATTTCAGACAAAGGTGTACACTACAGTCTTCAAAGACAAAGGACAACTGGCTCTAACAAGGACAGAAAGAGATGTGGAAGGCTAGATGTACAACTAAACAAGAGGATAAGTACATCAGAGTCTCTAGTTTGAGAAATAGACGCCTCACATGTCCTCAGCTGACAGCTTCATTGAATTCTACCCGCTCAACACCAGTTTCATGTACAAAGAGAAGACTCAGGTGCAGGCCTATGAGAAGAATTTCAAAGAAAAAGCTACTTTTGAACAGAAAAATAAAAATAAAATGTTAGAGTGGGCAAAGAAACACAGACATTGGAAATAATTGGAAAAGAGTGTTATGGATCTTAACCCCATTGAGCTTTTGTGGGATCAGCTAGACTGTAAGGTGCGTGAGAAGTGCCCAACAAGACAGCCACATCTATGGCAAGTGCTACAGGAAGCGTGGGGTGAAATGTCACCTGAGTATCTGGACAAACTGACAGCTAGAATGCCAAGGATCTGCAAAGCTGTCATTGCTGCACTTGGAGGATTTTTTTGATGTACTTTAAGAAAAAAAAATTAAAATTGTAATAGTAATTAATGTCCTGACTATACATTGTGATCAGTTGAATGCCACTTTGGTGAGTAAAAGTACCAATTTCTTTCCATAAAACAAAATCTGTACATTATTCCAAACTTTTGGCCACCAGTGTATATACAGTTGTGCTCAAAAGTTTGCACTCCCTTGGAGAATTGGTAATATATGTACCATTTTTAAAGAAAACATGAGTGAGCAGGCAAAACACATTTCTTTTATTTCTTATGGGATTCATTTTCAACTGTAGGTTATAAGAGAATGGCACAATCATAAAACAAAACATGGCAACAAAGAAAAAATGAAATGACCCCTGTTCAAAAGTCTGCATACCCTTAGTTCTTAATACTGTGTATTGCCCCCTTTAGCATCAATGACAGCATGCAGTCTTTTGTAATAGTTGTCTATGAGGCCCCAAATTCTTGCAGGTGGTATAGCTGCCCATTCGTCTTGGCAAAATGCCTCCAGGTCATGTAAAGTCTTTGGGTCGTCTTGCATGAACCGCATGTTTGAGATCTCCCCAGAGTGGCTCGACGATATTAAGGTCAGGAAACTGTGATGGCCACTCCAGAACCTTCACCTTTTTCTGCTGTAACCACTGGAGGGTTCATTTGGCCTTGTGCTTAGGGTCATTGTCGTGCTGGGGTGTCCAAGAGCGTCCCATGCGCAGCTTTCGTGCAGAAGAATGCAAATTGTCTGCCGGTATTTTCTGATAACATGCTGCATTCATCTTGCCATCAATTTTCACAAGATTCCCCATGCCTTTAGAGCTCACACACCCCCAAAACATCAGTGAACCACCACCATGCTTCACAGTGGGGATGGTATTCTTTTCACTATAGGCCTTGTTGACCCCTCTCCAAACATAGCGCTTATGGTTATGACCATAAAGCTCTATTTGGGTCTCGTCACTCCAAATTACAGTGTGCCAGAAGCTGTGAGGCATATCAAGGTGTTGTCGGGCATATTGTAACCAGGCTTTTTTGTGGCAACTCGACCATGCAGCTCATTTTTGTTCAAGTATCATCGTATTGTGCTCCTTGAAACAACCACACCGGTTTTTTTTTCAGAGCAGCCTGTATTTCTCCTGAGGCTACCTGTGGGTTTTTCTTTGCATCCCGAACAATTCTTCTGGCAGTTGTGGCTGAAATCTTTATTGGTCTACCTGACCTTGACTTGGTATCAAGAGATCCCCCAATTTTCCACTTCTTAATAAGTGATTGAACAGTAGTGGCTGGCTTTGGATATCTTTTTACATCCTTTTCCATCTTTATATAGTTCCATTACCTTCTTACACAGGTCTTTTGACAGTTCTTTTCTGCTCCCCATGGCTCAGTATCTAGCCTGCTTAGTGCATCCACGTGAGAGCTAACAAACTCATTGACTATTTATACACAGACACTAATTGCAATTTAAAAAGCCACAGGTGTGGGAAATTAACCTTTAATTGCCATTTAAACCTGTGTGTGTCACCTTGTGTGTCTGTAACCAGGCCAAACATTCAAGGGTATATAAACTTTTGATCAGGGCCATTTGTGTGATTTCTGTTATCATTATGATTTAAAAAGGAGCCAAACAACTATGTGATTATAAATGGCTTCATATGATCACTATCCTTAAATAAAAGATCACTAACCTTAAATTTGCATGATCAGTCATATTTTCAAAATCAATGCCAAAATTTCACAATTTCTGCCAGGGTATGCAAACTTTTGAGCACAACTGTATATATATGAGTCCCAGCTTTTGACACTTAGGACAATTGAGGGTAGTGCCCGACCGATATATCGGTCAGCCGATATTAGCCTTTCACCGATATATCGTATCGGCGTATATTTTTTCAGAACATATAATGCAGAAAACAATACTTTATAATTGGTGTCATAGTGTAATTTGTCCAGCAGAGCTCACTCTGACTCCATTGTTTACAGAGCTGACTCTGAGCTGACGGTGACTGGGTGGAGTTAAACGGTGTGGATTTGAGCGATCTCTTCTCATTAAATTGCTACCTGGTTTGTGAAATACATACTGGAAAGTTAATAAATTACTCCATTTTATATAACTAATATAACGTTAACCCTGTCATTGACAACCATGTCACTCATGCATTTCACATCTGTTTGCTTTTAGCCAGCTATAGTTTGTTTGTTCAAACTTGACAACAGACGATGCACCCTAAAAACGGCACCGTTAGATCGGTTTCATGCTGAAGAGCGGCTTAAATGTACGTTGTTGTTTTTTTCTCTCTCGTAAATGTAAATGAGTGTAAATGCCAACATCATCATATATGTCGAAAGGACTGATGCCTGTCAACCAAAACATGAGCTCATTGATGTCATTAAATGAGTCTGTTTTTTTTATTCCATCAGTTACTCCTGGTCGGAGGCTGCTGTAAATATTTAGTTTATACGTAGGGTTACGTCATACATAAATGTAATTGTGCAACACTCAAATATTTAGTAGAGCATAAATTGTGATTTAGTGCCCTTTTACGCCACAACTAGGCTAATTTGTAACGTACGTATAGCTGGTGCAACCGGCCCCTGATGTTTATTTAGCTATTTATTTTATTTTTATTTATTATTTATTTAAATGGTTAGCCATTGACTGATACTAAACAGTACTGATGTTTATTTAGCTATTTATTTTATTTGAATTTATTCTTTATTTTAATGGTCAGCATTTGACTGATACTAAACAGTTCTGATGTTTATTTAGCTATTTATTTTTATTTATTCTTTATTTTAATGGTGGGCAATTGACTGATACTAAACATACAGTACTGATTTTTATTTAGCTATTTATTGTATTTTTATTTATTCTTTATTTTCTCAGTGTTCATTTCTAGAATTTGTTGACAATGTATAATAATAATGTAAAATGTTCTTTGATAAAAATATTTAAGAAAGCAGCCATCTGAGTACCTTTGCATAGATATATCGGTGCAAAATCGGTGCACAATCCACTTAGAAAACGTCTGTTTTCATTCCAGCTCAAAAATTAGCTGTATCGGTAATCAGTGAATTTTCCCTCTCTAAAATCAGTATCGGTATCGGCCTCAAAAATCCCATATCGGTCAGGCTCTAATTGAGGGACTCATACACAACTATTACATGAGGTGCAAACATTCATTGACACTCAAGAAGACAATGCACTATTATATGCATACTATGCTTTATGTAAATATCTGTAATGTAGATTCTGAAGAGCAGTACTAAATAAACAAATATTTTATCTCTTATATTTGTATAAATTATGAAAGGGGTGTGAACATTTTTGAGACAGAAGGGGAATGCAAACTTGCGTATCTTCTCAACTATATATACTGTTTATTAAACCTCTTATTAATGGGTTAATAGCTTGCTTAATTAATTAATAGCTGTCTTCTTTTTCTTCTGCTTTCTATCTTGTTTCTGAACAACAATCTAAATGGAGCAATTCTATGATTTGGTGACTAAAAACAGCCATTTGGCTCCTTAATGTATCAGTTAAGGAGCCAGTGGCTCCTAAGTCATTTTTTTAGTCTGGAGACCTGCATACTTTGTCATTTAAGGGTTATTATATCAAATAGGGATTATGTGGAATCAGAAACCTCATATCGTATATTGAACCAAATCGTGAGATAACCATATCCCATCCCTATTATTTACTGCATTGTATAGTCTAAATATCTATATTTATGCAAGAATGCAATTCATACGTGCATGCAAATGCCTAGATTCTGATTATTTGAAAATGCACATCATTGCAGTACATTTACACAGCTAAACAGTGCTTTGTACCTTTGAAAATAATGCACAAGTTAGTATATACAGTATGATAAATGTTTAAATTTATCCTTTATTTATATCCTCCTTGTGCGACTTTAGGGACATTTATGTGTTTTTTGTTTTTGCTTTTGTTTTTTGATCATTTTGGCTGCGTTAATGCCAATAGCATAAATGTTGCCTAAGTTGTGTATTTTTTGGGGAATTTTGATATTTCAGCCTCAGTTCCCATAATACATCTATAATACACTGTGTACACAAAATAGTTACGCTCAGGACCTTATGGACAAAAATTTCCCCATTGAAACCCATTAAAATGACAATATTTGATCCCAGTGCCATTAAAGCAATTTAATGGCACTTCATAAAGAATCATGAATTCTATGATATTATACTTTAATTCCGGAGCCCTGGTTTCAAAATTTAAATGTTTAATATTTTCCACCAGATAGTGCCATTTTTCTCATGTTTAGCCTATGGAGCAATTACATGCTTTTTTCCTATTTTCTGTTTGCTGTATTATAGAGCACTGCAGGCCAACTGAATAAATGATGCATCTAAAATTGTGTGGGTGTGTTGGTATGGATATCAGTGTGTTTTGTATGTGTGTATTGAGAAGTGTGGGTGTGTGTAAAAGAACAACAGTGGTATTATGTAAAGAAACTGGAATTTAAAGGGTTAAAATCCTTAAAATGAATGAATATTTGGTAGTTATGATCAGGACTGATGTTGGTTAAAAAAATCTAAATCGGTGAAAGTGGAAAAGAATATGAATATGTAATATTTTTATGGCAGTTTTATGAAACAGACATTTTTTTTTCTCTAAGGACCTCTGAGTAACTTTTTTAAATTGACTCACAGGGGTTAAAAGGATAAATTATTCAGTTGTATTGACAACTCGTAATGTGCAACCCTTGTGTTACAAAATGTTGTGACTCGTGAGACCGTGAACCCGCAAATTTCATTTAACAAATTTGTTGTCAAAGGTGGTGAAATGCTTTTTCTGCATTGTTCCAGCCCAATTTATCCCCATACAAAATATTAAATATTAAATAGTTCACCCAAAAATGAATATTCTCTCATCATTTACTCACCCTCATGCCATCCCAGATGTGAATTACTTTCTTACTTCTGCTGAACACAAATGAAGATTTTTAGAAGAGTATTTCAGCTCTGTAGGTCCATACAATGCAAGTGAATGGTTGCCAGAACTCACAAGGTCCAAAAGGACATAAAGGCAGCATAAGAGTAATCAATAAGACTCCAGTGGTTTAATCCATGTCTAGGTGAGGGTGAGAAACAGATAAATATTTAAGTCCTTTATTATTATAAATCTCCATCTTTGTCCAGCTTTTATCCATTTTTATTTTTATTCTCTCTTTCTCATTCTTGAAATCTTTTCTGTAAATTGTTTGTGAATCGTTTTCTTTACCCCTCTGTATGTCTGGCTCATTTCAGATTAAGTGTTGGGATCTGGCGTCTCTGGAGTGCTGCTGGACGCTGCCCACTCTGGGTGGGTTTGTGTACTGTCTCAGTTTCTCTCCTGTGGCCACCGGGTGTCTGGCTCTAGGGGTCGGAGACAGCATGATCCGGGTGTGGAACACCCTGTCTATCCAGAACCAATATGACATCCGGACCTTCTGGCAAGGCATCAAGTCTAAAGTCACAGCCGTGAGTCATTTTTTGCCAGCTCTGACAAATAAGTTTAAAATTGGTGTGTAAAACTAGACTGCAAAAATAGTTCACAGGTCAACACAGGATTTTGAAGAGAATAAAGAAGCTTTTTTTCTCTATTTCTCTCACAGTTGGCATGGCATCCACTTAAAGAGGGTTCACTGGCATTTGGCACAGATGATGGCAAAGTGGGCATCTATGAGGTTTACTCTAACAAGTAAGAACAACAAGTGCAGTCATGTTTTACTCTGATTCTTTTTGGTTGTTGTTTTTTTTGTCATTTTAGAAAACTACAAATAAGGGCTGTCAATTTAACATGTTCATTTAGTATAATTAAATAGAAAAAAGCATTGGAGCAATTCAAGCTTGAAGTACCACATAACTGCAAAGCTTGTTTTTGCGAGTCCGCAGTCAGCACAGAATGAGCAAGAAAATGAGTAATGTCCTGTGTGAACGGCCCGTAAGTCTACATCGGATACACATGCAGTGCAACGCAGGCATCTCAAGATGCTCTTTTAACAGTTGCCATTCTTTTTTACCTGACACAGCATCTGCCGAATAAAGAGCTGGACGCAGCACAAGGGCCAAAGATGTCCGTGTGGCGCATATGTACATAGAAAAACAATGGAAAAAGAGTGCGGATGAAAACACAGTGAACAGCCCTTAAAGCTTTTAGTAACGTCTATTTAATTCTTTACTCATTTACCACAATAATATAATGTCTTTGCATTATATTAATTTAGAGGCTTTTCTCACCGTATATTTGTGATTAATCAGTGTGCCTTGTTAATGAATTTTTTTTAATCGATTGAAAGTGCTAATGCATATTAAAATATATGACGTCTCTTGTGCTTTTGATTCCTTGAATATTTGGGCCTAATTATCATTAATATTAGGATGCAAGATTCAGTATTAAGTTTAAAATGCAAGAAAATCATTCATATAAACTTCTGAAAAAATTTTATATTTCGGAGCTGTGAATTAGTGGGTTAGTGCGCATTCTTCACACATTAGCCATAGCCTGATCCCATTTCCCCTGTTATTTCCTGTCCACCTTTCACTATCTTTCTGTTTATTTAAAGAAGGAAACACCTAAAGATAAAAGAAAATGACAATTTTCAAATCATTATTCGCTTTTGTACACAGACCTCCTCAAAACTCAAGCACCTACCACCGCCGTACTGTCTACTCTCTCTCATGGGGTCCTCCTGTCCCTCCCATGTCTTTTGGTAAGTTCATTCATAATACATAAACACACACAACCATAACCCAGTAAACATTGAACTTGGAGTGGCGCCAAAAACAATCCATCAACATTAAGTGACTCTCAGTTCCTCTTTAACACACTCTGTAATAAAGTGAGCATGGACAAAATGCTTACTTTCACTCCGTAGTGTTTGTTGGCTGATCAATGAATGAAAACGTAATTTCTTCCCGCCGCTGAGAAATGACACATTTATCACCATATCCAATCCATCTCTGGTCCACAAGGATGTGGAGATACTTGCTTTTGTTTAAGAGCTGCTGATGTGAAGGCTTGATGATTTGTTTTCAGTCTATCCCTACGGATGGCCTGGTAACAAAATGTTGAGCTGTGTTGAATTTTTCAAATTTATGGGTCATTGTAATGTTTTTATTAAGCCAATTCTACGGATTGTGCTCTGAAAGTTTTTTTTAAGCAGAAATTTTGAAACAAATGTTAATGTTTCCCTAAGGTCCATTTTAAAAATGGTACTACATTTTGTGGGGCAAATTCGTTTTTAGTTTTTTAGAATTTCATTTTTTATGACCAATTTCCACCCTCTCTCTGACCCTCAGAATTGCTGCTGTGCCTTTAAAGGGATAGTTCACCCAAAAATGAAAATTCTGTCTCATGCCATCTCAGACGAGTATGACTTTCTTTCTTCTGAAGAACACAAATGAAGATTTTTAGAAGAATATTTCAGCTCTGTAGGTCCATACAACGCAAGTGAACTGTGACCAGAACTCTGAAGCACAAAAAGCACATAAAAGCAGCATAAAGTAATCCATAAGAATCCAGTGGTTAAATCCATGTCTTCAGAAATGATATGATAGGTGTGGGTGATAAAAAGATCAATATTTCAGTCCTTTTTTACTGTAAATCTCAACCTTTGACCAGCCCCAACCAGTAGGTGTAGTGTACGCACTTCCGCGACATGCCCAGACTAGTCACAGACGCTACAACAGTTTTCAAACCTGCTTGAAATCTGGCCAGTGAGTCATCAGGTGTTCGCACTGTTCCGACGAGCAAAGGACCGACAATGAGCAACAGCCAATGAAATACAGAGAGAGCAAGAGGAGAGCAATGCATTAAGAAGCAAAGGACCAAAAAAATATTAAGAAATAAATAAATAAATACAACATAAATGTCTCCCAAGCCCACTTTGTCATTATTTTCAGCGTTCAAATCAGTGCAATAAACTAGAGGTATATCGGTTTTACCAAGTAATCAGTGCTGATAGTTGGTTTTTGGAACTATCGGTTAATCTGCAAAAATGTATACCGAGAGTTGCAGATATTTTTTTTTTTTCCATTCTACAGCATAACATCGGCCTCTAGAGGTGAAATAAATACAGCGACACCTTGTGGGAGTTTGTCATATCAAAGTTGCACTTATGCACCAAATCTTAAATAATTTATTATTATTATTATTTTGGTTAAACAATTAAACTGCATCTAGGATTGTCTTCTTTTTAGACTCTTATAGCCTCTGCCCAACACAGTAAGGAAACACTAAGAAATGACTTTAACATCCCATAAATATATTTAAAAAAAACTATCAGTTAATTAATCGGTTATCTGCCTTTTCCACTACCTTATTTATCGTTATCGGCAAAATCCACTAACGGTCGACCCATTCTATAAACTGCAGCGAGATCGTTCTTTCATGTTGTTTGTTGATGTTTCACAAATGAAATTTCCCAATCCTATGTTAATGAGTTTGTGAATGAATTTAGGGATTATATCTTTTTAGATGCGTTTTGAGCGATCCATTTGATCCGTTGCTGGTTATGTGTGGATCTAAAAGGAAATAACCTTCTGAATACATATACTTGCCCAAGAACTTCACAGATCCTCTTCAGAATGCCTGATATCAACATGAACTGAACCAGATCATGCATTCCTCTAAAATAAATCAGAATTCTACTCTAAACGGCATGTTTGTGCTCATATTAAGTGCAAGTAAGAGAAACGCCGCACCGGTTTATAGCGTTTTTTTTTTTTTTTTTTGTCTTTTACTTTTATGCACTTTATTATCATACAGTAATACACTGATGTAATGACTGATGTATGCCGTCATAAAATCAGAGGCTTTGCCTTCGAAATCCGAACATAAGTGGTCAAAGGAGTCAACCAGATCTGCTTGATATCAGCTCAGCCAAAACGCATCCCAAATACCCGGTGTAAAAGCAGGCTTCAGTTGGTGACAAATGTTTGTGTAGTAGTTGACACGACCAAAAACAAAAGACTGAGTTGTGAAGTGTGCGCTTGTCTTAAGTCTCACTTGTAAGCGCCTTCTTCCCATGTGTTATGAGTAACAGTGCATACTTACAGGCTGCGGGTTTGCTGTTGGGTCTAATATAGTTTTTTGAAAATTTTACATCAAACTCTTATCTTAAACGATGATGTAAAATGTGATTTCTCATGATTTTACTTCTTTAATAACGTGTGTGCATGTGGTACAGGGGCATCAGGAGACAAGCCGTCCTTCACTTTGTACAGTTGTGGTGGGGAGGGCGTAATTTTTCAGCACGACCCCTGGAAACTCTCAGGAGAGGCCACTAATATTGACAAACTCATCCGTGACACCAACAACATAAAAGTAAGACTATGTAATTCTTGGGTCTTCTCGTGGAACAGATCTTTACACATTAAATAAAATGTCTTTTTTTTGTTCTGTAACAGCACAAAATGGCTCCACACACAGACCTCAGCTGGAAGCCGGACGGCAAAGTTTTGGCTATCGGGAATGAAGATGGGTAATCATTTTACGCAGTGGGGTGATTCTCACGAAACCGTTCAAGAAAATTGATTGGACTCAGAATCACTCATTTTTATTAGCGTGAAGAATATAAAGCAACATTTTAGTTTTTTAGTTCAGTTTTTTAGTTTTTTGCAATTTGTCATTATTTTCAGGACAACTTTAACCCCCAATTATCATTACTTTAACACTTACTATTCCCATTGTTTTCAATTATGATTCTCATTGCCATAACACAGTCATGTTTTTAAAAAATGTGCTGTTGTACAATATATATATGTGCATAACTCATTAAAATGTCACAATGTAAAAAATCTTAATGGCCCTGAAAATAGGCTTTTTTTTATTTTATTATTATTATTATTTATTTATTTTTAATTTATTTTTTTTTTCAAAATAACAATTTCTTATGAAATACTTATTTCTTTTGATTTTGGAATAAAGTAGGACCAGGGCATTTTCTTGACAGGATTCGTGAGAATCACAGCTCTTTCTCTTTGTAGTTCTTTTAATATATTTGTTTGAAAAATAAGAATGTAAAATGTTTTTGTTTCATTTTAAAAACTTAAAGACAACATCAAATATATTTTGAAACCCTTTGAACTTGTGTTATGTAAACATATATTTGAAGTTTTGGCGGGAAATAATGCACGGCATTATTTGATTGGATCATTGAGAGTGTGAAACATGTTTGACTCTGATATGATTGGTTAGTATAATGCCCCTGCCTACGCAGCCTTGGTGACATCAGCAGAAAAGAAAAGTCATTTCAGAGATGGAAAAAGTTATTACATATTGGTGAAAGAAATATCATTTTTTTTTTTTTTTTTTTTTTTTTAATCTTTAGAATAACATGCACAATAAGAGCTGTGACATTTTAAGTAAATAGGGTCAATTTTGATTTCTTGTCCTCATATGAAATGGATGTAATACAATAGCTTAGACAAAACATGAATAATTTAAAACCTTTTATAAGTGATCATATCATATTAGAGGTATCTCAGAATGTTTTTTTTTTTGTTGTTGTTTTTTTTATAGGACCATAGATGTGTTCAAGGCTCCCATGTTGAAACTCCTGTGTACAGCTCAGCAGCATCATAAGATCATTAATTCATTACGCTGGCACCATGAGCACTCGTCTCAAAATGAGCTGCAGTACTTGCTGGCGTCCGGCTCCAGTAATGCC
The DNA here is from genome assembly GCF_019703515.2 of Myxocyprinus asiaticus. Classification (NCBI taxonomy): domain Eukaryota; kingdom Metazoa; phylum Chordata; class Actinopteri; order Cypriniformes; family Catostomidae; genus Myxocyprinus; species Myxocyprinus asiaticus. The sequence goes on from NC_059383.1 coordinate 13,163,105, forward strand.
ACAGTCTACGTCCATGACCTCAGGAGTGCCATAGGTGACTATCTGCCAATTATTGTTGTTGAATTATTCTTTCAGGACATTATGAACCCACTTCCTTTTCTCATTTTAGTTTTTTCTTTACAGAGAGCCCATCAGAGAGTCCAGTGTCAGTGACTGAACCATTCAGGACTCTCTCTGGTCACACCAACAAAATCACTGGTCTAGCCTGGAGCCCCCATCACGATGGCCATCTGGTGACTGTGTGTTATGACGGTACTGCTCAGGCAAGTTACAGTTTTCTACAGGTTTTTACTATGGGTAGGTGGCATGCACAAAATGTTATGGCTAATATTGTAGTATCATACATATACTGCTGTATAAATGCTAGCTGAATATCCATCCATCCATCCAAAATGTTCTAGGTGTGGGATGTGCTGAAAGAGGAGCCGGTGTGTAACTACAGGGGTCACTCGGGTCGTCTGCTGTGTGTGCTGTGGTCACCGGTCCACCCTGACCTGGTGTGGACCGGTGGAGATGACTTCACCCTCCAGGAGTGGGCCGTGTCCAAGCAGGAACATGTTACACCTCCTAAGAGTAAATATATCACCTTATCTGACATCAGTTACATCATGAATAAAAGGCTTTAACTAACCTTAAGAGTCTTTTTAAAGTGATGGCTCACCCAAAATAAAAAGTTGGTTATCATTTACTCAACCCCTTGCTGTTCCAACTCTGTATTATTTTCTATCTTCTGTGCTACACAAAATGAAATCTTTGGTAGAGTGTCAGAGCTTTTGTTTTCCATGGCTGGTAGTTTATACGGCCAAGCTTTAAAAAGAACCATATAAGTAGTCCATTCGACTGGTGCGCTATATTCCAAGTCATTTAAAGGCACACAATCACTCACTGTGAGGAGCGGACTGTGAAAAGCATTTTTTTTTATTTTGCTTATTGCATGCGAGAACCAGTGGTGTTTGGTTTCAGTGACATCAAACCTGCTGTAATGTGCCGTTCAGCACCATTTTTGAATTGACCATAAGTGCAAATGAGATTTGTGAATATTTGTTAGCCAATAACAGCATAAATTTTGGTCTTTTCCTCAAACAAAGGTATGCTTTGGATTCAGAAGACTTGAACCATAGTGTACGAATCATTTGGACTACTTTTATGGTGCTTTTTTGGAGCTTGGCAGTATGAATCACTATCCACCTGCGCTGAATGGAAAACAGAAGCTCTGACATTCTGTCCAATATAATTTTTTGTGTTTCATGGAAGAATTAAAATAATAAAGGGTTGGAATGATATGAGGGTGATTAAATGATAACAAAATTTTCATTCTGGGTGAATAATAATACCTTTTTAATGTGATTTAAAAACCATTCAGAGTTTTTTTTTTTTTTTTTTTTTTTTTTTTTAATGAAATAATTGGGGTCACAACTGTGCACAGTGGTTAGCTGCTAATAAGGGAGGCGCAATGTCAAATGTGGCCTGCATGTTATCCCATTCCTGTTCTTTCTCTCTCCTTAATAATTCTAAATAATGTCTTTATCTTCTAAAACTGTCCCAATTAAATATGAAAGAAGCCATTTTGATCTGAAAGAGGGGTCCCCAAACTATGGCCCGTGGGCCGAATACTGCCTTCCGAAATGTTTTTGACCGGCCTGCAGTACCATGCTGTCACATTTGACCGGCCCGCACTGGAAGCGCGAGACTGCTTTGGTGGCTTTTCATGCGGATAAGACTGACTATAGCATGTGCCAGTTGTATTGAAATCCATGCTGTGGAGGAGCATATCATTGGCTTCACCCGCTGAATGAAAACTTTATTGAAGTTCGAGATGGTCGTTTGAGTCTGAATGACATAAGACGTCTCATTCATGAAGGAACTGATCGTACAGATACACTTGTTCACGATCAACATGAATGAATCAGTCATCATTAACAAGGATCTGCTGAACGACTAAACGAGAGGAGAAGGCAAGTCGTTTGTTCAATTCGCCAAACTTGTTCAACAAGAAAATGGGCCGTGTGAATTACGAAATTTTTTTATAACTTATTACAATGGGATATGGACTTTATTTAAACTCAATTATTTTTTAGGCTAGTATTGTCTTTTTTGTATAGCTTGAGAAAAAGTCATGCTCAGCAGTTCACAGTATGATAGATATGCTTTGTTGTCATTTGTGGGGAAACGCTTATGATGCTTAAACACTCTGCAGTGCTGAAGTCTCGTAGAATTTTTGAGATGCAAATTTTAACAAATAATTTGACTTTTCTAGATCGTGAATAACTCTGCTTTTTCCTCATTCAAAGGGTAAAAACGGTCATTTGGAGGCATCTACTGATGCAAAAGCTTCATTTGCAAAAATGGACAATGAATGAATCAATTAACTAATCTGAACAAAACTTTTTGGTGAACAGATTAAAAACCTCACTGAGATGAATTGAAATCATCATCACCACTACTGGATAGAGTACTTATTACAAGTTCTTTGAGCCAATTGATGTATCTACTACTGTAGATGATGAAGATGACAAAGGCTAAAATGTAACATTTCACACAGATTTTAAGTGTTTTCTTGTTTGCCGACAATAGAAAAATGACTGGACCTTTCCACCTCTCTTCATATCTTGACATGCACAAGTCAGTGATCAGAGATAGTATGTATGTCAAAATATGCTTAACTTAAAGCAAATTGCTAAGAAATGTATACGTTCAATAAAGTTACCAATATTAAAATCATGTTCTGTGAATGTATTTTAATTGTAAAATAATTGTATTAAAAGCATTATTGTAATAAAAGCAGAAGAATAAGCTCTGTGACAAAATTACCTTAGGCTCATTCCGGCCCCCCATGAAAACAATGCAGAGTGACCTGGGCCTGACAGCAAAAAGTTTGGAGAGCCCTGATCTGAATAATTTTGAAAGGTCTCTGAATCTCTAGTTTAAAGGGACAGTTCACCCAAAAATGAAAATTCTCTCATCATATATTCACACTCATTCCATCCCAGATGTGAATGACTTTCTTCTGTTGAACACAAATGAAGATTTTTAGAAGAATATTTCAGCTCTGTAGGTCCATACAATGCAAGTGAATGGTGACCAAAACTTTGAAGCTCAAAAAAGCACAAACACAGAATAAAAGTAAGCCATAATACTCCAGTGGTTAAATACAGTACATGTCTGCTGAAGCGATATGATAGGGGTTGGTGAGAAAAATATATAAATTCTATAAATCTCCACCTTTGACCAGCCCCGACCAGTAGGTAGATGTATGTGAAAGTATAGATTTACAGTACAAAAATACTTAAACATTGATTTGTTTCTCACCTACACCTATCATATCACTTCAGAAGACAAGGATAAAAAACTCCTGGAGTCGTATGGATTACTTATATTCTGCCATTATGTCCTTTTTGGACCTTCAAAGTTCTGGTCACCATGCGCTTGTCTGTTTGGTCCTACAGAGCTGAGATATTCTTCTAAAAATCTTAATTTGTGTTCTGCAGAAGTAAGTAAGTCATACACATCTGGGATGGCATGAGAGTGAATAAATGATGAGAGTATTTTCATTTTTAGTGAACTTTCCCTTTAATGGTGCACATACATTGATGCTTCCATTAACAGGCAAGAAACGTTTTGAGATTGAGAAAAAGAGAGCACCACAGAAAAAGTCCAAGAAGAAAAAGAAAGCACCTGGAAAAGGGGGGCTAAAGGTGGAGGATAATGAATCGCCTTTAGGAGAAGAGAATAAAGGAGCAGCGGGCAGCAGGGCTGAAGAAGGCCAGTCAGATGAGGAAGAAGAGGAGAGACAGAGCACAGATGGACTGTCCGTCACAGGTAACGGCCCATCTTTCTCTATTTCAGATCTCGCTTTCTCTTCTGATTCCTCTGGCTTTTGTGCCTCCATGGTTGTCTGTGAAATGTCACTCTGGGCTTCTGGGTAGGGTGTGATGAATAACCTTTATCATTGGGGTCACAGGATTGGCCAGCCAGAGCAGTGTGGACTCATGGGCAGCAGAGAGGGAGCAGAACGGAGAAAAGCACATCCATGCAGTTAAAAGAGAGATCAAAGAGGAGAAGAGAAGAGAAAAATCAGGTCGGTTTCTGCCTGCACTGTGTGTAGTAGCAGTCAATATATTTTTCTTTGAGTACTCTAAACTTGCAATTAGTGTTCAATTAAACCTTTTGATTATTGCTTACCCAAACACCTTCTAAGTTTTTCAAATGCTGATACTGATATATAAAGACCCCATGGAATCAAAATAGTGTTTTCAAGAAGTGTTGTCTTTTAGTTTATGTCTGTTACACCATGTCTAAGCCAGATGCAAGTGGTGCGTCATGTCAAAAGGAAATTGCTCCCATTAGAATCAATAATGTTGTTGATTCTGTTCCAATGCTAATAAACTGGCAGCAAGTCCATTGAAAAAAAAACTAAAAAAAAGTATATGTCTGATTGATTGATTGATTTCTTTTTTAAAAGGACCGTTCACCCAAAAATGAAAATGCGTATGATACCATCCCAGATGTGTATGATACCATCCCAGATGTGTATGACTTTCTGTCTTCTGCAGAACACAAATGATGATTTTTAGAAGAATATCTCAGCTCTGTTGGTCCTCACAATGCAAGTGAATGGTGGCCAAAACTCTGAAGGTCATAAAAGTAGGCTAATCCATAAGACTCCAGTGGTTAAATCCATGTCTTCAGAAGCAGATTTGCCTTTTTACTTGAAATCTTCACTTTCACTTTGTTTTTGTTTTTTTTTTGTTTGTTGTTTTGCAGTTAGCATTCTTCGTGCATATTGCCACCTACTGGGCAGAGAGGAGAATTTATAGTAAAAAAGGGCTTTAATATTGATCTTACAATATTTTCTCACTCACACCTGTCATATTGCTTCTGAAGACATGGATTTAACCACTGGAGTCTTATGGGTTACTTTTATGCTGCCTTTATGTGCTTTTTGAAGCCTCAAATTTCTAGCAACAATTCTCTTGAAATGTATGGACCAACAGAGCTGAGATATTCTTCTAAAAATCTTCATTTGTGTTCAGCAGAAAAAATCATACACATCTGGCATTGCATAAGGGTGAGTACATGATGAGAGAACTGTCATTTTTGTGGTGAACTATCCATTTAATTTTTATTTATTTTTTTGCCATAATTTTATTCATTTTATATATTTTTTTAAAACATCTTACTGTTACATCAAAGCCAGCTTGTGATGTTTCTGGTCCCTGATCTACTCATTTTTATTAATGAATATCGGTCTGGCCATTCAGTCCGAATGCACCACGCTACAAACAGCTAGATGCAACAAATATAATGTTTCTGTGCAAAAAAACAGCAAGATGCGCCTTAGTGGTCAAAGACGTCCATCTAGGCCATGTTTATATAGAAAAACAATGGAAAAGCAGCAAAGACAGACACAAAAAAAACATATTCAATATGAGCAGCCAGACAACGTCGGTAATCTTGGAAGAACCAAATATCCGAATCAGAAAGAAATGCATGGCATCTCTTATGTTTACTCTGTTTATATTTAGATCTATCTCTGAAAAAGAGAAAGCCACGCTCCATTCTCCCGCTCAGTACATCTATGGATCACCGACCCAAAGAGGAGCTTCATCAGGACTGTCTTGCACTGGCTGCTGTGAGACACTCACATGGTATGCCAAGAAACCAACACCTTTGAGAGAGGTTTACTATGGTATAATACTGTAGTAGTATGGCAAACAGTGTTGCTAAGGTAGTTTGGTCCCAGTTAAAGTTTTTTCTTCTATGACGTTATGGTTTTTAAGCAATTAACGAGAGATGAAGTCCGACAAAATAAACATATATTGTAAGTTTGGGTTTGAGGACTTACAGTTATTCAATTGCTCAGTTATCTAATGCACTCACAAAATAATAGTAAGAAACCAACAGTTATGATGTTTGTAGTAAATGTATCTTCCCTTCTCTTCCTCAGAGCAGGCCAGTGTGTGTGTTCCAGGATCCGGAGATCACATTCAGCTCGGCTTGTTCACAGACAGGGATGCCCTCTACAGGATGTTTCAGGAGGAAGGTGAGCCCAGCATAATATAATACATAATATAATATAATATAATAGACAGTATTGTTAAGATTCAATTGAAATTTGGATTCGGACCACAGGAAACGTGCCCATGAAAACTTCTCCAAAACAATTTAGAGCTACATCCACCAAACGTGGCACAGACCTTCAGAATGTTCTGAAATAGTGTGCTTCGTCTTTTCTAACTGATCAGACTTATGGTTTTTGACAGCAAAGGATAAAAAAAACTGAAAGATCCCATAGACTTATATTGACTGAATGTTAAAATGTGTAAACGGAATGCTCATTAATTCAAACTCCAACTGTCAAAAATGTAAATGTAAACAAACCCACAAAATGCCTTTGATCTGCTTTGAGCTTCTTACTTTCTCTCTCTTTCTCTATCTGTCTACCTATCTATCTATCTATCTATCAATCAAACTTTTAAAACTAGTTTAAACTTTCAGACAAGGTTTTGTCATGCCAACATTAAAGTTTGTCTTAAAAACTTTACTTATCTGGTTTAGTTTTCATGTGCTGTTTTGGAGTGGGTTTATTTGAAACCAGTGGCACCCCGTGCATTTTTAGTCTAGGCCTTCAGTGCAATTCATGCCATTAAGAAAACACAGTTTCACAATGAATAAGACACAGTATGCCTATCATACACTATGTGGCTACCAACTAATAATACCAGTTGACATTTTAAAAACAGGTCCATGCACGAAAGCCAGAACCAAGAAGGTCTAATACCAAGAAAAAGCTCTCTAATAATATTTGCGATTTAAATTTCGCTTGCAATAAATTCTTTCGTCAGGGTACACGGTTACTTTTCAAAACTTGATCCGACACTGAATGCTCAAGCGGCCTATTTACACTTAGAAAACTCCTGATGTTGCTATAACAATGCAAAAAGCACTTACCAATTAGCCTGAAGTGAAAATCAGTCCTTTCCTGTTTAATAAATTAAGCAATCACACGGTCATGCAGAACATCTCGTGTTTTTAAATCCATAAGGATCTCTTTCTCAACAGCGATAGCGGCAGTCGACTCGTCAGCAAGATCTCACACTCTTCACTTTCGAATTACGTACATCACTTAAAGTGTGATTGCGTCACTCAAGGCCAGCTAGAAGGCCTCAACCGGGACATATCCTAAAGCTCACACCCACCAAGAACAAATAAATCAATCTGATTGGCTGATGAATCTGACAATCTGTCTTTAGATGCCTATTCACTGCAGTGTTGAGGGATTCTGAGGAAATTCTGAAGGCCTGACGGGGTGGAGCTCAGACTCACGCGCTGCTTCAGCTAAGGAGCATGGCTTCGGGCATAAGATTTGTGAAACAGCCGACACACTTCTTATAAGCATCAAGGGATTAATTCTGATTGGATAAACTTTTCGTTTTTTTGCTATTCGTTTGTAGATGAATTAGGAGTAGAAAGCGATTGAAAATACATAGGCAAAAAGGTAAATGAGAATGAAAAGATGAAAAAATATTTACTTATTATGCATGTTACGCCAGCACAGAAGACTTTGCTGGCCCTGAGAAATTGCCACTGTTTGAAACAGATGATGCCACAACAATACACTAAAGGGCCGGTCACACTAGGCCTTGAGCACGTAAAATTTGGCAACGGACCAGGTTATGATGTCACACGGGAGAGCTTCTGGTTTTAGTAAATAGCACTTCACAAATAATATTAAATAAAAAATTTACAATTTGTTGTCTACTCACTTTCCAGCAACAATAAAAACACAGCTTTGAAATATGCATCCTTTGAATTGAGCCAAGAGGTCAGTATGTGACGTTTCGATGTTCTACTGGGCACATGTCCGCTCGTCATCCGGATTCGCGGTTCAAAGTTCACCAAGCTACGAAATTTCTTAACATGAGCTTATGCTTTTGGTCTCTGGCATTTGAATGCTTTTGAATGGGAGTGAATGGAGCACAAAGTGTAGTGTGAACACCCCTTAATGTGAGGGAAAAATATGGCACAACAGTGTTTTTTGAATGGGTGCATAGAAGTTAGCGGAAATGTGCTTACTTAGACATCGTGATCAGAATTTCAGACCATCCAAAAGTAATTCACTATTTTATAGAGAGAAAATATAGCAGAATATAGCCTAGAGTTTTGTTTGTAAATATCTAGTTTGCTGGCTAATAAACTCCTCACACAAAATCCTGAATAGATTTGATGCCACAAACATCACAAACTTTGGCAATTCAAATGATTCGTTTTTCCTCAGAAGTGCTCATAAAATCAGCCTGTACCGTTTAAAAATGATTTTGTTTCCCATCAGACAGATTTGTGTAAAATATGCATCAGACAGTCGGTGAAGGGAATGTGACCGACTTTGAGGCTGATAGTTAATCTTACTCTGGTGTGTTTGTGCAGAGGAGAGTCACGTGGAGGCAGGTCATTATGACTCAATGGCGTATCTGAGGCTGTGGAAAGGAGATCTGGTTGGAGCATTAAACCTCGCTGCAGAAAAAGGAGAACTCACAGACCATCTCCTCAGTTTAGCACCAATGGGTGAGGCAAAATCTTTGCACTGGATACAGCTATTGTGGCTTAAACCCTTTCTCTTTATCTCTGAACATATTTGAACGTAGTATTTTTCAGTTATACTCCATTTAATCAATCACTTAGCGGGATACCATGTGTGGGCAAGGACAGTGGAGATGTATGTCAAGCAGCTTTGCCTCCACGAGCAGTTCCTCAAAGCTGCCTCTCATCTCGTCTCAATCCATAAACTCTACGAGGCCATCAACCTTCTGAAGGGTCACCAGTTGTACCGGTTAGAAACATCTCTAAGTAATTGTGGCATTTTATTGTTGTTTGGACTGAGTGGAGCATTACCGTTTTTGTTTGTTTTGAATCATCAGGGAAGCCATAGCTTTAGCCAAAGCCAGACTTCAGCCCGAGGACCCTGTTCTGAGAGATCTCTATATGAGCTGGGCTGCCATGCTGGAGAAGGATGGCCATTATACTACAGCTGCTAAATGGTAAATGGAAACCAATGAAAATGAAAGTTTACAGAGAAGAAAGCAATGTGGAGGTCTGTTTTGAATTCATGGACTTTCTATCCCTCTTCCCAAAATTTTGGACATGTCTAAATAAAATATAAATGGGTGTATCTTTAAAGGTATAGTTCACCCAAAAATAAAAATGATCTCATCATTCACTCGCCCTCATGCAGTCCCAGATGTGTATAACTTTCTTTCTTCTGCAGAACACAAATGGTATGTTTAGAAGAATATTTCAGCTGTAGGTCCATTAAACCTACAAGTGAATGGTGGCCAGAACTTTGAAGCTCCAAAAAGGTCATAAAGGCAGCATAAAAGTAATGCATTAGACTTCAGTGGTTAAATCCATATCTTCAGAAGCGATATGATAGGTGTGGGTGAGAAACAGATCAATATTTAAGTCCTTTTTCACTATAAATTATCCTTCCTGCCCAGATCTGGGATGGCAAGAGGGGTAGAAAGTGATGAGAGAATTTTTGGGTGATCTATTCCTTTAACTTCAGGCATGCTATTCTTCTCACCACAGTTGTACAGAGCGGTTATCTGAGTTACCATAGACTGTCAGTTCTAAACAGTCTGGCCAATCTCTGTTGACCTCTCTCATCAACAAGGCATTTCCATCCGCAGAACTGATGCTCACTGGATGTTTTTAGTTTTTGGCACCATTCGGAGTAAATTCTAGAGACTGTTGTGTGTGAAAATCCCAGGAGATCAGCAGTTACAGAAATACTCAAATCAGCCCATCTGGCACCAACAGTCATCCATGAGACTATCAAATCAGCCAATCATGCAGATACAGGTCATGAGCTTCAGTTAATGTTCACATCAACCATCAGAATGGTGAAAAAATTATATATATATATATATATATTTATATATACATTAGTCAAAAACATGTTATAAATATATAAACACAATTTTTGGGTGTGGTGGAAATGTCAATCATTTTCACCAATTTTTATGTTAGGTTTAGGTTAGGTTTATACAGGTTTATGTTTATTTCACTATTTGTATATATTTTTTAGATTATTAACATGTTTATTAAAGGTTTAAATGTAATCATTTGTATTTTTTTAATGGATTTTCATAGTTTAATATTGAAAGTGGGGGTCTGGGACAGGGCTAAAACAGTAAAATCTATTTATAAAAAGTATTTGAAAGTACCAAAAATAAATGATGAAGGCCTGGTAAAACTTGTCAAAGTCAGTTTTAATGTGTAAAGTTAAAATCTGTTGGTTTAAAAAAAAAAATCAACCCTTGAGATATGGAAGTTGCCTGAAGTTGAAGAAACACCCCTATACAATTTAAAACCCAGATTTGTGTGATTTTCATAATTTAATCTGAGAGTTATTATTTCTCATGTAGGGACCATTTAGTTTGGGACCAAATGTCGGTACTAGGTTTATAATATTTTTTTCAAACATTGTTAATAATTCTTTCTATATTGAACATGGAATTTGTCTTTATTGCTTTAAAGAAAGGTAATTGGATCATTTGTACCCACCCTATGTGTGGATGGTGTCACAACTTGATGGCATTTAATATGTGATGATTAATATTTGTGTCTTACACACAATGGTTTTTAATACATTAAGCTGTTTCTCTGCCAAAGAAAAATATTTTAGCTCTTGCAGATTAAAAACTGGGCATAGTTCTGTTTGATGGGTCCTGGAGGAGGTGTCTGCTGTAACGTAACTGAAATGGACATAAACTTGACTAAAGAAATGTTTTCTTCATTCACCTGTCAGTTACCTGGCTGCAGACTCCAGCTTTGATGCAGCTAAAGTCATTGGCAAGAAAGGGGATGTCATATCGTTAAGGACGGCTGCTAATCTGGCGTGGATATCTGGAGAGAGCGAGCTGGCTCATTCCCTCTCTCTGAGATGTGCCAAGGACTTGATGTTTTCCCAGGACTGGCTCGTGGCACAGCAGGTCCTGAGGACTCAAGACACGCTTTTGGTTTGTTTCCTACTGTCCTTGCTTTTAGTGCTTTTTGGGAGCCAGATTCACAGTAATCTACATATCAGTCTCTTTTATCTGTGGGGGTACAATAAAACTGCTGCATGAATAAATGTATAGTACATCATTGGTATGTACAGGAACAGTATCAACATTCAGTGTATCTAAAGCATAGCTCTTTCTCATGTTCTTCAAAGGGTCACAGACTGGTGTTCTGTGTGAATGAACTTCTCACTCAGAGACTCACAGATACAGATGTGGTCACCTGGAGTCTGGCCTCATCACACACCTGGTCTAAGCCATGTGAGGAGAGCTTCCTCTCCACAGTACACGGAGTGTGGCAGAGAGAGTTTGGCGTGGCAGCTGCTGACCTGGTCAAAGTGAAGATGCAACATCAACAGCTGGGAGGCATTGAGAATCCTCCTGCCACTGCAAATGTTCCCATGAAGCATGTATGTTTGAAAATAAGACGCTAACAGATGTGTTTGACTCTTAAAGATTGCAAGCAGTTGAGCAGATATGATAAACAAGTTATAGCTGCATCTGAATTCATGTAATTTCAGAGTTTGTATTGAGTTTGATGAAGAACATTTGGTAACACTTTACAATAAGGTTCCATTTGTTAACAACATTAGTTAACATTAACAATGTACAATACTTTTACAGCATTTATACTTTTAATCCTGGTTAATGTTAATTTCAAATGTAATTGTATTTTTGTAACCTTAATGAATGCACTATGAACTAACATAAACTAACGATGAACAGTTGTGTTTTTATTAACTAACATTAACAAAGATTAATATATGCTGTAAAAAATATATTGTAAATTTTTTTTTGTTCATGATACCAAATCTATTAACTAATATTAACGAATGGAACTTTATTGTAATGTGTTATTGATCATTTTTCATGACTGTTGATGAAATAACTTTTGGTATGCAGGTGTTTACAGTGCATCCGGAAAGTATTCACAGCGCTTCACTTTTTCCACATTTTGTTATGTTACAGCCTTATTCCAAAATGGATTAAATTCATTATTTTCCTCAAAATTCTACAAACAATACCCCATAATGACAACGTGAAAGAAGTTTGTTTGAAATCTTTGCAAATTTGTTACAAATAAAAAAATATAAAAACATCGCATGTACATAAGTATTCACAGCCTTTGCCATGACACTCAAAATTGAGCTCAGGTGTATCCTGTTTCCACTGATCATCCTTGAGATGTTTCTACAACTTGATTGGAGTCCACCTGTGGTAAATTCAGTTGATTGGACATGATTTGGAAAGGCACATACTTCTGTCTATATAAGGTCCCACAGTTCACAGTGCATGTCAGAGCACAAACCAAGCCATGAAGTCCAAGGAATTGTCTGTAGACCTCCGAGACAGGATTGTATTGAGGCACAGATCTGGGGAAGGGTACAGAAAAATTTCTGCAGCATTGAAGATCCCAATGAGCACAGTGGCCTCCATCATCCATAAATGGAAGAAGTTTGGAACCACTAGGACTCTTCCTAGAGCTGGCTGCCCGGCCAAACTGAGCGATCGGGGGAGAAGGGCCTTAGTCAGGGAGGTGACAAAGAACCCGATGGTCATTCTGACAGAGCTCCAGCATTTCTCTGTGGAGAAACATCCAGAAGAACAACCATCTCTGCAGCACTCCACCAATCAGGCCTGTATGGTAGAGTGGCCAGACGGAGGCCACTCCTCAGTAAAAGGCACATGACAGCCTGCCTGGAGTTTGCCAAAAGGCACCTGAAGGACTCTCAGACTATAAGAAACAAATATTGAACTCTTTGGCCTGAATGGCAAGCGTCATGTCTGGAGGAAACCAGGCACCGCTCATCACCTGGCCAATACCATCCCTACAGTGAAGCATGGTGGTGGCAGCATCATGCTGTGGGGATGTTTTTTCAGCGGCAGGAACAGGGAGACTAGTCAGGATCGAGGGAAAGATGAATGCAGCAATGTACAGAGACATCCTTGATGAAAACCTACTCCAGAGCGCTCTGGACCTCAGACTGGGGCGACGGTTCATCTTCCAACAGGACAACGACCCTAAGCACACAGCCAAGATAACAAAGGAGTGGCTACGGGACAACTCTGTGAATGTCCTTGAGCGGCCCAGCCAGAGCCCAGACTTGAAACCGATTGAACATCTCTGGAGAGATCTGAATATGGCTGTGCACCGACGCTCCCCACCCAACCTGATGGAGCTTGAGAGGTCCTGCAAAGAAGAATGGGTCCAAAAATAGGTGTGCCAAGCTTGTAGCATCATACTCAAAAGACTTGAGGCTGTAATTGGTGCCAAAGGTGCTTCAACAAAGTATTGAGCAAAGGCTGTGAATACTTATGTACATGTGATTTTTTTATTTTTTTATTTTTTTATAAATACATTTGCAAAGATTTCAAACAAACTTCTTTCACGTTGTCATTATGGGGTATTGTTTGTAGAATTTTGAGGAAAATATTGAATTTAATCCATTTTGGAATAAGGCTGTAACATAACAAAATGTGGAAAAAGTGAAGCGCTGTGAATACTTTCCGGATGCACTGTAGAATAAATACATTCTTGGGGCCGGATTCACGAAATGTTCTTAAGAAGAAAATTCGTCTTAACTACCATTTTCTTCTTAATTTTTAACTTAAGAAAAAACTTGAAGCATTCAAATTCTCTGAATTTTTTTTTCTTAACAATCGTCGTAAATAACATCTTAGGATAACCTCACAGTTGTCTTAAATTCTAAAAGGTAAGATGTTTAATGAATTTACTGGGTTTAAATGTGATGCGTTCTATCATGTTGAGTCTGAATTCGCAATGAGCTGTTTATGTAGAAATGATTTTAGACCAAAACACGTTTCTGACTGTTTTGTGATTAATTATATTTTTATTTTTAGCTTTCAAACCATGTAAATGGGATCACTAAATTCAAACAATAAATGTTGGTTTGAAGCTTCTTAATGTGGTGACCAATCATGCTAATGTATGTGCTGTATATAGCGCTCTCTCTCCGCAAACTTTAGAGATCATAGAAACATTAATTATAACATTAGAAAGCTGAGACTTTCTTTTTCACCCCCCATCCACATCCCTATCGGAGATGTGCACAGCGGAGACGGCCTTTGCCACCCTTTCCCATTTACCCGCCTCTTAATTTCTGACATGATATTATTATCAAGTTTCCCGAGGAGAACTTTTTCCTTGCAGTAATTTCCTAAACAAGAACCTCCAGCTCTTGTCTGCTGAAGTTTTTGTTTCTTTTCTTTTCCTCCATGTCAAATGAAAAGTTATCAAATGGTTAGCAGCAAGTAAATTATCCTATGATGGTTAATGTTGTTAAACTAACACATCTCACGCACTTTACATTCAGAAAAATGATCGCGAGGTGCTTGCTACTTAAAAAAAAAAAAACAAAAAAAAAAAAGTTAAAAGGTAAATTTTTTTGTTACGATCTACCAGTGTTGAAGCATTGAATTTGTTGTAGGCGATTAGACAAGGCAAGCCCATGAGCAGACTGATCAGAAAATGTTAAAGCCAGCCTTTTCATTCTTAAGAAAAAAATGATGTTCTTAAGAAAATATGAGAACTTCTTAAGACTTTTTCAAGAATTGCACTCAGGATAAATTATAACAAGTTCATAAGAATGTTCCTAAGAACTTAAGAATTTTTTTCTTAAGAACATGTTTGTGAATCTGGCCCCTGGACATACCAATGTTAATATACTGTACGTAGTTAATGAAAACTAATTGAACTTTTTGGTTAAAGGGATAGTTCACCCAAAATTGAAAACTTTCTTTCTTCTGCAGAACACAAACAATTATTTTTAGAGAAACATTTCTGCTCTGTAGGTCCATGGAATGCAAGTGAAAGGTGGCCAGGACTTTGAAGCTCCAAAAAGCACAGAAAGGCAGCATAAAAGTAATCCTGATGACTCCAGTTGTTAAATCCATGTCTTCAGAAGTGATATGATAGGTGTGGGTGTGAAACTGATCAATATGTAAGTCTTTTTTTTTTTTTTTTACTATAAATTCTCCTCTCTGCCCAGTAGGTGGTGATATGCATGAAGAATGTGAATCGCCAAAAACCAAAGAGGAATGTGAAAGTGAAAATGAGATTTATAGTAAAAAAAAAAAAAAGGACTTAAATATTTAGCTGTTTCTCATCCACACCTATCATATCACTTCTGAAGATGTAGATTTAACCACTGGAGTCTTATGGATTACTTTTATGCTGCCTTTATGTGCTTTATGGATCTTCAAAGTTTTGGTCACCATTTAATTGCATTGTATGGACCTACAGCTGAAATATTCTAAAAAATCTTTTTCTGCAGAAGAAAGTCATACACATCTGGGATGGCATGAGGGTGAGTAAATGAGAGAATTTTCATTTTGGGGTGAACAATCCCTTTAACTGTAATAAAAAAAACAAAGAGAGAGAAAAAACATCACCAAATTGCAAAAATAATGCCTGCCATTGGTCAGTAAATGTAGCCATTAATAATAAGTGTAATTTCACCAATCTTCACTGATCATTCATTCCCCAGCTCCTGTTTCACATCTCATTGGACGTAACACTGTGTGCATTGAGTCAGCTATTATGTGATTGGCCATCTGCAGTAGAAGAACTACTGCGAGCTCTGACTCGAGGATCTGAGGCGGGTCACTTCACGTTAATGGCCGAGATGAGCCATTTGCTTCTACCACAAGGTAAAAGATTCACATACAGTGGGGTGCAAAAGTTCGAGTCCACTAATGGAAATGCTTTTATTTAGCATTGTTTTACAAGTGAATACACATTTTTATTACAAAATATATTATCAGCATAACAGTTTGAATACAAAATTGAAGAATGTACATGAATTTCTTAGTATTTTCTATTTCTCCCTATAGTTCACCCGAAAATAGAAATTCTGTCGTAATTTACTCACCCTCATGTTGTTCCAAACTTCAAAGACTTTCTCTCTTAAACCCAAAGTATACTTCAGTCAGACACAAATGCTAGGAGTCTGCGTACAGGACGCGTGACGCAAATGTAATCATCAGCAGAGTGCTCGAGCACTGAATGTGTGCGGGACGATTTTTCTAACCGCGCGTACTCTGCACTGAATGCAGTTATTTGCACTAATAAGTGGGTCAACAAGGTGGCAACTCTCACAGTTGAGCCATTGCTGTCACGAAGAAGCACTAGATGATGTAATTACCGCTAAACATCAGGAGACTAAAGGTGGAAACATCAACAGTGTATGTGCATGTCAAGAGCCCGTGTTGAGGAGGTCAGGAGATACCTGCATTTGTATAACTCAAATCTGAAGGACTATAAAGACATTTTTATGGGTCTAAACTCCTGAAGAGAAATAGTCCAGTATCTCATAGCAGTTGTAGTGTGCGTGCGCCTAATCACCTGTGTATGCATGCACAGTCAAATGTATACTTTGAAAGGCTAGCATTTGACTGTAGGCGTACGCTAAGCATTTAGCATCAAAACCAAAGTATACTTTGTGCTTTGTGCATCATATTCCAAGTCTTTGGAAGGCATTTGATAGATTTTGGTGAAAAACAACCCATAATTTAAGTCATTCACAGTGGCTCAAAACAACTAAATTTCTCGCATGAACACACATGCCATGGAAGAAAATAAATCTGACTGTACAAAGGAGGAATAGTTCACCCAAGCATGAAAATTCTCTCATCATGTACTCACCCTCAGGCTTATCAGACGTGTATGACTTTCTTCTGCTGAACACAAACAAAGATTATTAGAAAAATATTTCAGCTCTGTCGGTCCATTTAATAGAAGTGAAGGGTGGCCAGAACATTGAAGCTCAAAACAAGCACATAAAGGCAGCATAAAAGTAATCCAAAAGACTCCAGTGGTTAAATCTGTATCATCAGAAGCAAGAAATGGATCAAGATTTATAGGTGCTGTAAGCGATTTTAGCGTTCTGGATTTTTCACGTGACTGAGCCGTTGAATTAGCCACGCCCCCTCATTCCAAATCGCAGTACACGGACACATTTTTGTCTACAGCTGTCACAGAGTCCAGAGAGAAATCTCAGGACACTTAATTCATTATTATTTTTAAGGAAGTAGGAAAGTTTTTTTTTTTTTTTTTTTTGCATACTTTTCCATGAAAAAATCGCTTGCATCACCTTTAAGTCATTTTTTACTATAAATCTCCACTTTCACTTTGACAAAGTGCTTGTTTTTGGCAATTCGCATTCGCATTATCCATATCGCCACCTACTGGGCAGGGAGGAGAATTTATCAAAAAAAAAAGTGGATTACTTTTATGCTGTCTGTATGTGCTTTTTGAAGCTTCAAAGTTCTAGCCAACATTCACTTGCATTGTGTGGACCTATAGAGCTGAGATATTCTTCTAAAATATTAATTTATTTTCAGCAGAAGAAAGTCATACACATCTGGGATGGCATGAGGGTGAGTAAATGATGAGAATTATCTTTTTTGAGTGAACTGTTTCTTTAACATGATCAGTGTCACAGATTTGCTTGCATTTAATTAGTGACCTAAAAATAGTGTATTTTGGAAAAAATAAAAACACATGTTATGATGTAAAATTAAGACGAAATTTTCAAAATTCTCTCTCGGTCACTCATCTAAAGAAGGCAAAATAGAAGCTTTTTCACAAGTGGCCTTAGACTTTTGCACCTCAGTATATGATTATTTTTTTTATAAACACTTTAAATGTAAATTCTGTTTTTGTTGTTCAGCAGAAATCTGGATGATGAACAAATCTTTTTCTTGCAGGTTTGGACTCTTTGGCACTCTACAAACAGAAGCTAGACCCAACTGATGAGAAAAGCTTGGTGATTTCTCAAAATGTGGAAGCTTTTGTCTGTTATCAACTCATGTATAAGAAATGGTGGAGTTTCAGTGCAAAAACATCCAGTTCGTCTTATAACACCATGAGCAATGGTCACCATTTGCTAGAGAAGAACCAGAATGAAGATTCAAACTGCAGAGGAGAAGCTCAGTCTGAATCTTTCTCTGAGGGCTTCTGGAAGGTTCTTCTCTCTGAACCTCACGCCAGTCTTCAGGCCACGCAGAGGGCCATAGCAGAGATCCAGAGTAAAGTGACAATTCTTGTTCAGAAACACAGTCAATCTGAAGACTCTCATCTGAGCCCGGACACAAAGACACAAGCACCTAGTTCTGCTCGTCCTGAACCTGAAGATCCAAAGGAACCAGGAGAATCTAAAAGTGGTGAAAGGTATTGTGGATATTGCACCTTTTCCAAGTCAACATGAAATCAAAATTGACCCCATTTATTTTCTTAATACATGTTCCTGGTCCTGGCAGAATTCATCAGTGCATATTGTCGAAATGTAATCAGTTGGTCCTCTTCTGAGAAAAGTTTCATTTTGGAAGTAAAATGGGTTGTGAATCCCTTTTTAAGTTGTCTTAATAGATGCCTAACAGCTCCTTTTTGTCATTCTCTCAAATAGTGAATGTCTTTCTACCCTGATTGCTCGGGTTGCTGAACACCACAAAGAGCTTTCCGCAATTCCTGACTACATCAAAGTGCGTGCCTCAGTCTGTTTCCTTATTTAGACATAGTTAAACTCATATTTTAAGCATGTGATTTTAGAGAAGCTTAAATACCAACTGCATATTATGAAACCTTCTGAGAAGTTTTTTCTCTATTTCAGAAATTTCCATTTCCAGATGTCATGGAGTGTTGTATTGTCTTTCTGTACATGGATTCGCACTTTACTTTGGTTCCACAGCACATCTGCTCAGAAGCCACAACTCTGTTGCACAAATATGGAAGTTCAGCATCGCTCTGTAAAGCCTGGAATAGACTGACGCACTAAAACCTACTTCATTGAAACAGCGCTTAATAGTTTTTGATATGCAATTTTGTTTGATATGTAAAATTCAACTGACTGATGATCAGCTGCGTGTCTGTACTTAATAAAAAATGTCCCCCACAAATTATCACTAAAGCAATGCATCCTATAATTTTATTTAAAATAGGTTTTATGATTTTTAAATATGTTTTGAAATGTTCCATTTTTAAAGATTGCATTTTCTTTTTAACAATCAATGGACCAATTAATCATCTAAAATTTAATCTAAGAACAAAATCTTAATAGACAATATGAAATTGTATCGAATATTAAAGACACTATTTTATATATGTACTTTAAATATAGCTTTCTGCTCTTGGCTGACAGAAGTGGAACCCGACATGGTCTTCTGCAGTTGTAGCCCATCCGCCTCAAGGTTCGACATGTTGTGCATTTTGAGATGCTATTCTGCTCACTACAGTTGTACAGAGCGGTTATCTGAGATACCGTAGCCTTTGTCAGCTCGAACCAGTTTGGCCATTCTCTGTTAATCTCTCATCAACAAGGATTTTCCGTCCACAGAACTGCTGCTCACTGGATGTTTTTTTGATTTTGGCCCCATTCTGAGTAAATTCTAGAGACTGTTGTGTGTGAAAATCCCAAGAGATCAGCAGTTACAGAAATACTCCAAATCACTGAGATCACATTTTTTCCCCATTCTGTTGGTTGATGTGAACATTAACTGAAGCTCCTGACCCGTATCTGCCTGATTTTATGCACCGCATAGCTGCCACACGATTGGCTGATTAGATTGTTGCATGAATGTAGGTGTGTGTATATAATCAATGGACCAATTTTTTTTATTTAGGATTAACTGGCCTAAGATTTTATATTGTAAGATGTTTAATTGGTCCCTTTATATAAACAAAAATAAAAAAGCTTATAAAATTGGTTATTGATTTTGAATAATCAATACACTAACCTTATATTTTATAGTCTTTTTAAGAAATGTATGACTCTAAACTTTAAAAAGGCTAAATTGAAAAAGGACATGCCTTGTAAATAGACATGACAACTATTGCGCTTCAGCGATAGAAAATATTTTAATACACAACAGATGCAATAAAAACAATACGTACGACAAAGTCAAGATTTCATGACCAACAATTTAAAAACACAGGACCAGTTCGCTTTTGTTCCCAAAGATGCCCCAAAAACTGGATTTAAAACATCCCTTATAGAAAAACAAATGCTAAAAGAGTGTTTTGAAAGTTTATATTTTAATATACACACTTGCCAGCACATTTTAAAATGCAATCCCTACAATCATACAGTGTTCCAGCATTGAATGGGCATTTTGTATAATTGTATAGATGAATAAATCTTAAGCCTTTCTAGAAAATACCAAAACATTTCTAAAAAGGATTCTGCTGACTGCTGGTGAGCATTTTAAAATGCCAATTAGCAGGAAGATAAACAAGCGCTGGTCCCATGCTTAAAACATTGTGTTTTAATACTGTAAAACAAAATATAAAATATTTTCAAAAGCTGCGGATGAGAGTAACAGGAACATCTCTGTAGTCCTGGAACATTGCAGTGTGATGGACTATTGAGCAGAACAGAATCCAAGATATAGCTTGTAGGCATTTCCAAATGTCCCATTAGAATGCATGAATCATTGGAAATCATCTTTGTAAGAAACAGGAACGAAAATATCTGAGGGGTGGGATTAAAACAAGTGCATCGTTGCTGTCGCTTGCTCATTTGGTCAGTGCTTGTTGTTGGTTTCCTCCTGTGAGGAGCTAGAGATTCCGTTCTGACTTTGAGAGGAACCTGATCCCAGACCGTAGAGCCGCCCACAATACTTGGCATCATCAATGTTGTCTTCGAAAAACAGCTGCAGAGAGAACAGATTTTTAGCAATTCAAATTCAGAAAGTTATGCTAGAGAACGTTTTTTTTTTTTTACGTTTAAGAAGCTATAGCAGTATGTGAGTTGCAGGCTGTTGTTAACAGATTTCACTTGTTTCTTTAAGTGTAACTTGGGTTGTATTTTGCACTAAACCATGTGCTAAATGTATTATTGGGCGAGCTGTTTTTAGCATTAAAATGAGTGAAATCTTTATTGTGAGTTGGGTTGTTGCATTAAAGCGAGTGAGTTTTATCTTGTATTAAAGCATGTGAATGACTGGAGCACTTTGCATTTCCCTCTTTATGTGAATAGACATTCTGTTGCCAATTCATTCCACTTTGGTTGTGTTTAGTGTGAACTTGAACATAAAAAGTGAGTTCTCCAGCATAAAGTTGGAGTTCCCCAAACAGGTGGGGTCAGACTCAACAACTAAAATCCCAACAACCCCATGAAGTAAAGACTAACCTCTTTCATGCGGAAGAACGCCATTCCAGTGAGCAGCGAATCTGAGCCGGCTTGATGCTGCCTGCCGATCCTCTTCAGTTCCAGTTGGTCCGCCACTTCCTGGAGTCCCCCCTTAACACAAAGCAAAACATTTCTTAAAACTCACCTCTTTTACTGATCGCAATCCACTACATCTGTCAACAGGACTAACTACAGGTTGCCAAGGACAGAGCAGATAGTTTTATTCAATAGAAACAGTTCTGTAATTCTTCAGGCCCTATTCTAATAAGTGGCAAGTCTCTGACAATTGTGAGAGAATTCTAAAAAGAGCGTCTTGCACACCCCCTCTCTCACCTTGAGGTTTTTGCAACTCTTCATAAGATACTTGACATCGTAGATGGCAGGGAAGAAGAGATTTAAGATCTGGAAGAACTCGTGTTCCTCTTCAGGCAGTCGAGAGTCTGTGAGCAGCTTCACCAGATAGCCAAAATCATATCCACTAATGAAGACACACAAAAAAAAGACAATTAAAACCTTTAAATAACACTAGATTACATGTGCTAAGTTGTACTATTTCAGATAAACCCCTATTGAACTAAATATTTTGATTTTTTAAGTGTGGGTTTAAATACTTTGTAGTTGAAATTAGAAGGTCAAACACAAAAGAGTTTAGCCCTTGGAATTCATTTATGAAATAGGGTAGATTAAATTTGCGGCTCTTTAAATTACATTACATTATTTTATGGCTATTTAAATGTACTATTCCATATATGTTGTTTTGGGCATTCTGTGTGTTATTATTAGTTCTAGTGTTTTTCCTTCGTTTATATTAAAATTTATGAATTTTACTCATTACATATGAAGACACGACCAACAAAAGGTGTTGGCAAAACATGCATTTAAGGGTGAAAAACACCACTGCAGCAAACAACAATATTTTACTATCTGACTTTTCAGTTCGGAGCAATGTCCCATTGTTTCATACATGATCTGTAATCTCCGTTTTGATAGCTTTGACAGTTTTGTGCACACAAAGGTTATAGTTTTAATCGTATTTATTTTTTGAACAGCCAATCTATTATCCTATTGAGGTTATTAAGAAACACGTCCAATTGAGGTCTTGTGGAAATTACTCCAGCCTAATTATACAGGGCTTTATTGACTGACTAGTCGACTAACCGCAGACATAATCCACCCACTAGTCGATTCTGAAATTATGTTGTTTTGCACATCCCTAGTTGAATTACAATACACTAAACATAAAGAATAAAGAACACTTTCATCCCAAGAAATCTCTGAAAAATTACTGCATTAAAAGTATGAATAAACTCCAGCCACTTTCTTCACATCGAACTCCAAAGTCCCATTAAGAAGTGATCGTCCCTATGCCCAATAGAGTGCAACAGTGCCCGCTTTTTCAACCGTATGGGTTCTGGAAGTATTTTTCCCATCCATTTTTTCCATAGGCTTTTCATAAAATCCTTCATAAGAAAGTTCTAAGCCATGAACCAAACCAACCAGCTCCGAGGTGCATCACAACATTACAAACTTTAAGCAAAAATGTATTTAAAATTCAGACTTGTGTGCTTAACGTCTTCACAAGGTCACAAACTTCCATCCTATGAAGCATTGCAAATGACAATCAAATACAAAACAATGGAAATATACAGTACAAAACTACTGATTTTAGGTTGCTGATTTTAAGTATAGAAACAATATCGTTTACTCTGAAATATTCCGATACATACAAATATTTAAGTAGTTTAAGAGTAAAGGGACACTGATTCGATTGCATCATTCACAGTGCATCATGGGAGTGGGCGGTTGTATCCGGGCTTGTTTGTCGGGCTTTCTTGACCGAAGTTCTCTGATTGGTGGATCTTTCGCTGCAGGATCATAGGTAATGTAGTTGTTCACCAGGAACTCCACTATCAAACACGATTTTTAAACAATGAAGTTGAAATAACGCAGACTGATTGCTTCAAGGGAAATATAAACCATTGATGACCAACATCGGAGCTCACGGTAGGTCTGTCTTTAAAGGTTTATATGTTATCGTTAAAAATCAATTAGGTCTTGTGTCCACCAAAGCGTTTTTTGCCTGCTGAAAATGGCAGGTGTTCTTCTGAAAATGCCCAGCTGGGAGCGCTTGAGAGCGCTTTGGAGGCACAGCTTTTTTTCAGCTGAGATGCTTTGGTTGTTATGATACGGAATATCCGGAAGTAAAGTATCTAATTTCGCAGATAGTTTGTGTTATCAACAAGTACTGAATGTAAAAATGTCGGCACAAGGAAGAGTACTTGCTCTGGCCCTTGCTCTGGATGAAGGGAAGGCTGAAGCATTATTTTTCATATTAATATTGTGGTAGTCTAGGAATGTCATCCGGTACAGACATGAATACTCAGAGACCAGCAAACTTCTCCACTGTTGTTCAGTCGTTGTCCAAGTAGGATGTGATGGTTGGTCGGTGCTGTATTTGTCCCGCCCCTCCTCCACTGTGATTGGTTGGCTGGGTAAAAAGTGACAGTTTTCAACTCTCTGTGACCAGAAAAAAAACAGCAAGTGCACAGCACTCAGCGTGGAATAGACGCTCAGTGCCTCATCGTGCTGCTGGCTTTTTTAAATACGCGGCGCTCCCATTGCAAACAATTGAAAAATATGCTGGCCTCAGGAAAAAAATGCTTTGGTGGACACACAGCCTTAGTCTGCAGAAAAAATTTATGGGATTTTTACTTCTGGAACCAGATTGTTGTGCTCTATTCCCTTCAAAGACAATCAGTCTCCACTGTGAGAGCTTCAGAGGGCTGAAAGTTGATAACGGTCAATCGGAACTCACTTAAGTCTTATTGGTAATTCTGTTTGGAACGACCCTACAGCATGGATTGTGCTGCCTTTGAAATGTTCTGCAAGGCACCATCAGCAGCAGTTAGAAAACAGACAGGTTCGCTGAACAGATGTACAGGGAGAGTGTGTTTTCAGTCTAGAAAGCATTTGATTAGATAAGATTTCTCAGCCTCGTTGTGACGTCATGAATTGTCCTGGATCTTTTTAGCTGGAAAAGAAAGTGCAAATTTAAAATGTTTATAACTGCTGAAAGCAAACTGGGTCAACATTAAGGAGTACACTATCACATAGATGACTCTAAAGCTAATAGATCTTAGCTTAAAAGTAACAAAACTTTCATTTTGATTTCATGGGGTCTTTAAGTGGGTGGTCAAGTCTTCTTACATATGGCAGTCAACAATGGTAATGATTTATGGGTTTATTATTATCCTGGCTTAAAGTCATCATATTGTTATACTACAAACATCGTTCAGGGTCTTTTCAAAATCCTTAAACCAAGACCAAAATTTCTGATTGCAACTCCTTCTAGAGCTTTCAAGCTACATCCTCCAAACTTGGCATAGACCTTCAGACTGTTCTGACTTTAGCTTTATTTATACTATGGAAGAAGCCAAACTTTTTTTCTCCTGGACGAACTAAAGCACCTAGGCGAGCGGAGCCGGCGTTTATATTACGCATAGCGTCGATTTAAAATTAGTTTGTTGAGGGTGATGTCACGGTGTTTAACATACCTACTTCAGCAACGGAAGATATTCCAATAATGCTGGATTTTCTCTCTGTGGATTGCCGCTTTTAGCGCTGTATCGCTTCTTTGCATTATTAAACTAGTCACAGAGCCCCTTCCACTTTTGGTGACAAGTTATTTCATCTGAGTTCATAACTCCAATCTCTGTCCACACATTTGTCATGGCCACGCTGTGTTTGTGGAGCTGCGAATTATATAAAAAAGTATTCTACTGCACAATCTCTGAGGAACGGGTTTAGTTATCCATTTTAACGACAGTAATTGGTTTTAACCAATCAATGCTCTTTGACCAGCTGAGTTTTCCTAGGTCAAGAATTTCAGAGATGTGTGTGAACAGGAGAAATATCACCAAACACACAGATTGGCAGAACAAAAACTTCACTGCATTTTGTCACCATTTGTAGGCGAACTAAGTGAAGCCTGTTCGCCTGGTGAGTATAAATTAGCCTGTAGTGTGCTATGACTAATCAGTGGGCTAATACTGATCAGTATTATACTTTTTTTTTTTTTTTTTTTTGCACATTGGGTGATCAAATATCCTCCAAAACCCAGACTTACATTAACTGAATGTCCCAACGGGCCAAGACTATTCAAACTACAAATTCTGCCTTTAATCTGCTTGAACTATCTCTGGCCTTTTTTCATTTTTTGTTGAAACATTCAGACATGCCAACATCAAAGTTCGTCTTGACAAACTTTACCCATCTAGTTAGAAAAATGTGCTGCTTGTTACCTGTGAAAAGAGAGCCACTTGACATTTTCACAAAGCACTAGGCCTGATGTCATCAGGAGCTCTGCAAAGTAGAGTGCGTCGATGCCCTCCTCCTCGTGCTTCTTAAACTGCAGCCCAGAGTTCTGCAGGAGATCTATTGAGTCCTGCGAGTACATGTCCTCTCTGCAAAACACAGCGACCAACAACTTGTATTTTAACTAATCGGAATTATCACAATGCAATATCTTAAAAAGTATTGACAAGTTAAAAATAAATTCAGATTTTTACATTTTCAGTGGTTGTCAGGGCGGTACTACACAGTTGCTAGCGTGTTCTGGGTGCTCGTTTACAAGCCTAAATCAAGACAGCCCACCCTCAAGTCCCTAGAAATGGCTCAGGTCCCTCCCTAAATCGAAGCAAGTTTTTTCACCCATTTTATCATCCGCCTGGCAAATATTGCCAAGTTACATGATTAGAAAAGTACAACTATCCACAACAAGCAGCATGATTTGAGGTAGCACAAACAGATCAGAATGAGTTCCAAGCCGAATTTGAATACTCATGGTAAGAAGTTTACAGAGCCCCAAGCATGAGCAATAGTGATGTTTGCCTCAGCAAGAATCACTAATGAACTGTGTGCTACATCAGCGTTTCTTAACTGGTGGGTCACAGGTCTATTCGGACTGGGTCGCCGACAGCAGGGAAAGAACATGGTTCTCCCAATTTAAAACTCCAGCCACCCAAGTGAAATTTAGGGCTGCCAAAGCAAATATAATGATAATCTCGCGTTCAGCGCTTCATACGCACTATAGGCTTCTCATTTGCAATGCGATATTTCCACTGTGCAATAAGTGCGATGATGTGACCCATTCCAATTCTAGAGGAAATCAAGTCAAACCTCTCAAACATTTTTACTATGGTGGGTTACACTAGATCCTTAAAGGGCTAGTTCACCCAAAAATGTTAATTCTCTCAATTGACTAATCATCATTTAGGGTAAGTAAATGATGAGAGAATGACCATTTTTGGGTGAACTAGCCCTTTAAGATGAATCATTAAGATTTTAATGCTGGCCACCAACGTCAGATTGAATTTGAAGTTGAACTGCCATGTTGTGGTTCCTGGTAGGTAGTCTCCATCTTCATTCATAAACGTCAAGCCCAGCTGGATGATTTTTAAAAGGTCCACGTTGCACCGCAGGAGCTGGTATTGATAATCAACAGTACTGCGAAACTCTCCAATGGGACGGACCACCACTCCAGGAAACTCAGTGTCCTGATGTATTGAAGAAACACTATATAAGTGGACAGCTATATGCAACAGGCTCAATGCAAAAAAACAACAACAATAATAATAATAATTCAATCAATAAATAAATGAAAAAGGCTGGAAAACTATGGGGGCAAGGCATTCCAGAGGGTTTAAAGGGACAGTTCACCTAAAAATGAACATTGTCATCATTTGCTCACCCTCATGTTGCTCTAAGCCTGTATGACTTTCTTCTGTTTAACAAAAAAGTCGCAGAGTTTTTTGTCCACACAATGAAAGTCAATGGGGTGTCAGGAGATTATAGAAAAGACGCAAAAGCAAAAAGAATAAATAAACTGCAGGACTTTTGCCTGTTTATGTACATGTAGGAATATAGTATAGGCTTTACAATGCTAACCATTCACGACCATGTATGCTGATAAACATAAGTGCATGAGACTGGCTGCCGTTGTCATTGAAGCAACAATTGACCTCATTCGGATTTGCAAGGCCACAACACTGGATGATACCCGACTGACTGTGGAGGTTGAGAATAAAGAAAGTGCTGTAAAACCCTCAGCATTTATTATAAAAGCATTTATTATCAAAGGAACATGCGTGGGATGCAGTAGCTTCAGCAGATTTGTGCAGTAAGTTAAAGTTTCAATTTACTGTTAGGCTTGTCATGGCTTTATGTTGTTAAAAAAAGTTCTACCTTAAACGGTTTTGACAGGTGTTTTAACAAAGAAATGCCATTATTTAATTTTACTTATTCAATCATTTATGGGCTGTCGGGCTGGATGCAAACTCTCGATGAAGAGACACAGTAGTTTCTGTTCTCTGACTGAATGCAAACGATTGAAGCACCCAATACCACTGTATGGTAATTATTTACATTGTGATGTAAATGTGGTCCTACTCATGTACGATTTCATGAAGCCCCAATTCGTTTTACTTATCAATTACCGCCTCTCAAAAAAATTATAATTTATGGCCTTTAAATAAAACATTTGCCATAGGTACCCAGAGATAAAAAAAAAATTCTGTGCACAGCCACAGAAGAAACGGGGCCCATGTAAAAGCCCAATGCGAGCGCATTGCTCACGCCCCGCTCACGGAGTGTGTCAGAATCAGGCGTTATTCGGCTGCAATGCCTTGCCCCATAGACTTCCTTTGTGCAGTGTTACAAACGCATTATTTGCAAACACAACTTTTGCTGTGCTTTTTCTTCACTACCATAAAGAGTGTAAGGTGTACCACAAAATGTGTTATTAATGGACATCAATGTATACATCAATACAGGTGCACACACCATTGCGATGTAGTTGTAGTTTTGAATAATCTGTCGTATCTTCCTCATCTCCTCCTCCACATTGCTGGCCCAGACCTCACAGATAATCTGACTGGTATCTGCAAGTGCGGCTGGCATGGTGATGAAGTCTGAGGAACTAATCGAGTATCCCGGCGATCCTGAAGCTCTCACAGGTGAAAGAAACTCTACAGACAAGAACAACACAGAGTTTGTACAGTTTAAGAGACACGAGCAAGTCGAGTTACGTTTAATCTAATTTAATGGTAATGGAAATATGAAAACAAAGTAGATGAACGGTAATGAAATGTTGATAATAAATCAAAATATTAAAATAAATTAGGACAGTATGCACAATATTTCAAGATCCAAACAAATAACTAGCAAAGCAGCTTGCGTCTAATCGAATATCAGGGCATTTAGACAGTATTTAAGCACGTGGGCGTGAAAATTCTATAATACTTTGAATAGTATTTTAATGAAATATTAAAATGCTTAATACTAAGCAAAAAGATGACTAGCCGAGCAGCTCTCTTCCAGCTTTAAGAACATACGAAATGAGTGCACATTAAATATTGGTTAAACAAGTTGATTGCTCATAAAAGAGGGAGGTCCGAGTGTTAAGAGAGTAAAATTAATAATGTTTTGGAGGATCCTGTTGTTATTAGCTCACATGTTAGCTTCTGCTACTCAGCTGTCGCCAAAGACACAAACTAACAGCATTTGCACGCCAGCGAGCGTGTAAAACGCGATCACACATAGGCCTTAATGACGAAATATTACGTTTATGTGAGATGAATGGTTACCTGGCAGGAGTCTGCTGGTTAAATGTGGATGTTGAAGCCACTGTGCACTTGTGCAGGCTGATCAGCGACTCTAAACACTAACACACGCAGCACTGCTTCCGGTTCCGAGGGAATGACTGTGGGAAAACACCCGCCAAAACTAAAGCCTTTCAGTCATCTGCAATGCAATGCAAAAAAAAAACAAAAAAAACAATTATATATGTGCGTAGTTTTTATATATGGAGTTTCATATGTAGTATGTAGTGTGTGTATATATATATATACAGTATACTATATGCACTCCTAATGAAAAACTATCATACAGTATATGGGCATCACTTCAGCACATTTATTGTGTTTATTTAGAGTCCCACAGACACCCTAGACCCACCCCTATCCTTAAACCTAACCCTTACCTTACAAAAATTAACCATTCTTTTACTACAGTAACCAACCATAGTATCACCATGGTATTTTGTAGTAAAGTTTATAGTACATTTATAATTCATAAACATGGTTACTATAATAACAGCATATTACTGTATGAAAACTATGGCTTCTGCCAAACACATGGTTACTACAATACTACTATAGTACAACCCCAATTCCGAAAAAAGTTGGGACAGTATGAAAAATGCTAATAAAAACAAAAAGAAGTGATTTGTAAATTATATTCAACCTTTGCTAAATTTAAAACATTACAGCTAAACATGAGCCTATATGATGTTTTACCTTGGGAATCACGGCCCCTAACCACATCCTCCACAGTTTTAGCAATAAATGCGTTGAGTTAATATGCGTTATTAATAAACATTTATATTCTTTCTTATATGCTGAAATTAGAACTTTCCTGACACTTGACTTATTTAAAAAATAAAGAAAGAAATACATCTTTTATATGTTAAAAATATATTTATTTTTATCTTTTCGATTATTTGTCTCCTTTATCTTATTTATGTATACATTTTGGTTGGTTTATACGTATTTTTATTTATTTTTTCTTCCTTCACCTGTACTTGTCTTTATGACTCAGTAATTGTATTCATACATTGTTTGATCTTATTGAACATTTATAATAGAAAAAAAATCCACAGTTTTAGCACCAATTTGGACTTTTCGGACGGTCCCTTACCCACCATAGGCACATTTTCAAACTTATATCAATGTTAAATTAGCGATCTGGAACGATTTCACAGTGACGCCATTGATCCGGTACGGGACGCATAATTTTATCACGGGTGGCAACCTTGAGGCAATCGTGTCATAGTATATAAGGAGCCTCCAAAAACAGTCTAGTCCTTCAAGAGGAAGGATCATTCGAGACTTGTCAATTTGCCAGCAGATGCTTCAGCAAATAATCCAGCACTTTGAGAACAATGTTCCCCAAAGACAAATTGGAAGGATTTTGGACATTTCACCCTCTACAGTGCACAATATAGTTAAAAGATTCAAGGAATCTGGTAAAGGGCAAAACGAAAACCACTTCTGAATGAGCATGATCTCTGATCCCTTAAAAACATCATTCATCTGTAATAGATATCATGAACATGGGGGATGGGGGGAAATTCCACTTTTTAAACTTAACAAACTTGTGTCTTCAGTGCCTAAATGCTTAATAAGTGTTAATAGAAGAAATGGTGATGTTTCACAGTGGTAAACACTCGACTGTCCCAACTCTTTTGGAGCGTGTTGCAATCATCTGATTTAAAATTACTGTACATTTAAAAACAAACAAACAATGAAATTCACAAGATAAAACATAACAGAATGTTTAGTTGTAGTGCTTTCAATATAGCAAAGGGTGAATATAATTTACAAATCACTCCTTTTTGTTTTTATTAGCATTTTTCACACTGTCCCAACTTTTTCAGAATTGGGGTTGTGAAACAATTGTTAATTTTACCTGGATCAAACGTTTCTCTCAACTGCCCGACTGTCACCATGACCAAATCACTGCAAGGTAATCAACCTTTGTATTATTATTTATTTATAAAGTAGTATTAAAGAAAATATTAAGAGTGGAGACTGGAAACAGGATAAGGGGAAAAAGTGGGACAAATGTCAGATTTGAACCCGGGTCATCCACATGAAAAAAGCATACCCATATCATCCTAATATCCCACACCACTGCAGTGACACTAGATGTGCAGTTAGTCTTTAATTTCTGTGTTTCCACTAGACTATTGGAGTGCAAATAGCTGCTCTGTGTGGCAGGTGCTATTTATACCTAGTGCAAATATGTCACTCCAAAATTGTATAATTGGATTTATTTATTTTTTTTACTTGAACCCATATATTTACTCAGATTTGGCTCTTGTGAGAACTAGCTCTGGTCTCTCATGCACTGTCATGAAATATTGGTTGGAGTGGAAATTATTTGTATTTTTCTTACTTGTACGGGCATCCCTCGGATGTACATCGACCAATAAAAAAAATAAAATAAAAAATAACAAATAGCACAATGGTACACATTTCCTGTGTGAACATCCATTTCCTGCTCACACTACATTAATCAATCTTATTTATTCTTAAATACTTCTTTTAGTATATTCTTTTAGTTACTTTAAATGTCTTATAAATGGATGAGCTTGCACATATTAACAGCACTGACAACAACTACTAATGCGTACTGTTGTTGTTTTTATGACAAATACTGAAAACTTGAACTGAACTGAAACATGAAAGGCAATAGGTCTTGTGAGTGTTTGCAATGCATCTATTGGCAAGTTGGATGAACTGAGTGTTTATACTGTCAGTA
This sequence comes from Myxocyprinus asiaticus, assembly GCF_019703515.2. Taxonomy (NCBI): domain Eukaryota; kingdom Metazoa; phylum Chordata; class Actinopteri; order Cypriniformes; family Catostomidae; genus Myxocyprinus; species Myxocyprinus asiaticus. The sequence continues at coordinate 13,194,693 of NC_059383.1, forward strand.
ATTTTCCTCATACCTGTATATTTAAAGAGGAGAGCCTGTAGTGCCAGGTAACGGCACATAAATAGCTAAAATGAGTGAGCAAACCAATTTGATGGGCTTTAAAACATCTCAATAAGCTTAAAAGAGCAACACTTATTTTCCTATAGTCTACACCAAGGGGTAGTTCACACAGGACACATTTTTGCGCCAATAAAACTGTACTTCTGTTGTCCAAGCTGACATATTTGACAAATACTCTTGTTCTTAGAACAGTTTTAACCTTCATTATATAGTAAACCCATGCCTGAATGTACGACAGTGTGGTTTCATTGTGTTTACTTTTTTAACCAAGAGCAACTACTGTATAATGCAAATAAATAAATAAATAAATAAAAAAGATGATATTTGAATTTTAGAATGGAGAATATAATTTCAAAAATTATTCTTATTTTAGAAGGTTTTGAACTGTTTGAAACCAACATACAAAACCACCATGAAAGCCCATTTGTGTAATTGGACATTTGACTCAGAACTTATAATTAGTGAGACATAGGCCCAGTGACAACTAGCTCTGTTCTTCCCTGAATGGTCAAGAATGATCAGGCATTCATCTGACGTACAGTATATTGAATGATACCAACAATTAAAAAGTAGTACAGTGGAACACAATAATGTATCCTGTATAAATATCTGCTTGTACAGTACTTGAAGTACTTTATTCAACTATTCTTCATTCTTATACAATGATAAAATTATTTTGTGGTGAAGTAAATATATATAAAAAAAAAAGATTAAGGACAAGCTGCCAGGCTTTTGACAGGTGTACGCAAACGCAAACATATAACTCCTATTTTAGTTCCCCTGCACTGGTTGCCGATTCGTTACAGAATTTAATTCAAATGATTACTCTTTGTTTTTGAGTCCTTCAATGGGCTAACGCCATCCTCCTCTCTGATCTACTGTCTGCTCACCAGCCTGGGAGATCGCTCAGGTCCTCCGATCAGAGGCTTTTGAGTGTCCCCAAATCTAAACTGAAATTGAGAGGTGACCGTCCCATTGCAGTAGTGGCTCCTAAGCTTTGGAACTGCCTCAACAATACACAATTTTAAATCAAAGCTAAAAAACGAATTTATTTTCACTAGCTTTTAATCAGTCTTATGTGTATTTTGATGTGTAATGCACTTTATTTCTGAACAGCTTTTCTTTTTTTTTTTTTATATTGTGTACTTATATGTTTTTGTATTTCAATTATGTTTTATATTACAATGATTGTACAGCATTTTGGTCAACTGTCGTTGTTTTAACTGTGCTATATAAATAAATTGACAAGTGTGAATTGAAGTAAATTATCATTTCAAACATGTAACATTTATGCTCTAGCATAAATGTATTTATCTAGCATAAATTGTATTTATGATTGTTTGTTATTTTAACAATGTGTCATTATGTATTATAACTGAAGTAGAAAACCATGTCATAATTATTTGCTAATTTAAGTCAATTTCACAGGTATATAAAATAAGTAAATTATTTAAGCATGCACTGGGCTCGAACAATTCATGTTCTAGCATGGGTTCACTGTGTGCAAGTTTATATACACCGGCAGTTTAATTTTGTTGTTTCGTTTGG